>NC_080173.1:2314098-2391068 GCF_950295315.1 Erinaceus europaeus | reverse complement strand
TGACACCTACCATTACTTCCTCCTCCTGCTGAAAGTTTCTTCTGTTTTTTCAGCAGAGAATTATTTACTGGCGGTAACATTAAGCCTTTGTTGTTTCCTCCACATGGAAGTCCTGCAGTGCCCACACAGTGACGGCTTCTCTTTTTCTCAGGAAGCTTCAGCTGGGCACCTAGGTTGCTGCTGCTTTTGAGCTTTGCTCTCATGGGGCTCACTTCCACTCTGAAAAGCACTGTTACTGTACCCAGTCCAATCAGCTCTGTGTCTGTTTTCCAACTCAGAAAAAAAAAAAATTATTTTGTAGGGGAGTAGTGTTGTAACTGAATATTTAAACCTAGAACAGGTTCGTGTATCTGCGCTAGAAGCACTCTGGAGGGACTGCCTTGAGGGGCCTGAGGGGTGAAGGAGTCGGTGTTTACAGCACCCAGGACCCAGGAGCCTGGGCTTGTCCTACATGGATGCGGAAGCCTGAGCCGTCCCTTCTCCTGGGTTACAGTTAGGAAAACTCCCACCAACCCCCGGCAGTGCTGCCTTTTAGCAGAGTGGTGTAACCGACACCCTGTGGAGCGATTCATAATAGATAGTTGCACAAGACTTGGTCAACTTAAGTTTTTTCTTTGACCTTTTTTCCCCCCAAAGAAACTTCCCTTTACCATCCCGGAGCTGGTGCAAGCGTCCCCATGTCGCAGTTCAGATGGAATTCTCTACATGGGTAAGAGTTCCTGTTCTCCACATAAAAGCTTTGCTCTCTTTGAAAATGAGTCCCAGAAGCCGGGAAAGGAGTGTGCCTGCCCGAGGAAGAGCTGTGCGTCCACCCCTCACCCAGCCTCCTGGGAAAGGCCTTTCATGCCTGGGCTTTGCTTCTTCAGGCCGGGATTGGCTGACCAGTTAAGCCAGGGCTCCCTCACTTGGAACAGACTTGACACCATTAATATAGTTACTCATTGAACAAGCTTTGAGCTGCTGTGTTGACCTGTCCGTGTGATTTCAAGATCGCAACATACCCAGAAGCGATCGGATGAAATCTAAAGTGAGCGCACTCGTTTGGGCCCAGGAGGCAGCCAGGCTCTGCCTGTTAATCATAGGTCTCTCTCAGCGTTTCCTGGCTGTCAGAGCTTTGGCTGCAGACAGCATTTAGCAGCCTAGACAAGCTGCCCTCCTGCGCCAGGCCCGGTCTTCCAGAGCAGATCACCTGCTTCGCTTCTGCAGGGTTGCTGCCAAGATGTCAGTAAAGGGCATCTGTAACACAAAGGAGAGCTGTGTTTATCTTGAAATCAGGGTGGTGATAATATCTCGTATTCATACCGCAGCTTTCTTCCCGAGAAACTGAGAGTGCTTTCTTCCAATTCATATCTCAGGCTCTTGATGTGTTTCTGGGCCTCAAGTCCAGGACCCATCATGAAATTTTCACGGGAGACACTTGGCTTCTGCTTCTTCTCACGCATCCAGTGAGGAAGCCCAGCTCGTGGCTGAGGGGGAGTGACCGGCACGGGCCTGGCTGCTCTGAGCCAGAACCCCAGCCCAGATCATCTTTCTGGTCCTTAGCTTCCCCAAGGAGACACTAAGGATGTGTCCTCTTGAGTCAGTTCATTGAGCATATTAGTATTTTATTTTTGCCAGGGCACTGCTCAGCTCTAGCTTAAGGTGGTGCTGGATCAAACCTGGGGCTTTGGGGGCTCAGGCACAAGAATCTTTTTGCAGGACCACTGTGCTGTGTCCTTCACCCAGACACACTGGGCACAGGGGGTAAAGTCACAGATGTTTAGGGACAGTTTCCCTCTACCTTCAGGTCTGTTTTTCTGTCCAGATTTTGGATTTCATTTTTGGGGCGTGGGGGCTGTTTGCTTGTCTCTCAGCGGAACATCTTGGGCTACAAACTCAGCAGTGGTGTTTTTCCGCCTTGGATGAGTGTAACTGGCAGTGTGCCCCTGTTCCCTTCAGGTAAAAAGCAGGACATCTGGTATGTAATCGACCTTCTGACTGGGGAGAAGCAGCAGACCTTGTCGTCAGCCTTTGCAGATGGTCTCTGCCCATCAGCCTCTCTTCTGTACCTTGGGAGAACTGGTAAGGAGGGTCCTTCTGTCACACCAGCCTGCCCGTTTCAAAAAAAAAGGGACAGGACAGGACAGAGAAGTTGAGAAGGGAGGAGAAATAGAGAGAGGGAGAAAGGGGGAGACACCAGCAGACCTGCTGCTCCACTCTGAAGCGTCCCTCCAGCAGGCAGGGAGCAGAGACTTGAACCCAGGTCCTTGTGCTCTTAACCAGGTGTGCCGCTGCCCGGCCTCCTTGGCATCATTTTCCAGAAGGTAGCCGGAGCTTTTATGTCTGAGCACAAACTCAACCACACTGGCCACCTTTAGTTGATTCTCACTGCGAGAGGAATCACCTTCTCGACTGCACCTCGGCCCACAGAACCTCTGATGGAAGTGTGGCCGCCTGAGCGCCCCTCACGGCTCTTCCTTCACCTGCCCACTCCTGTCAGCACAGGCAGCGAGTCTCTAAGAACCAGGAGCAGCGATTCCTTTCCAGAGATGCCTCAGCTCTCTGAGCAGGCCGCCCGCCTCCTTCACAGCCGCTCGCAGTCAGCTCTGTGAAGCTGCTTCCGCCTCGAGACGTCAGGACCCTCAGCATCCCGTCTTAGGGATGCACAGCAGTGTGTGTGGTGTCACTGCCCATGTCATTTGTTTATCAGAGCACTGCTTCCGCTGACTGGAGCTGTCACCGTTGTTGGATAGGACAGAGAGAAATGGAGAGAGGAGTGGAAGACGGGGAGAGAAAGACAGACACCTGCAGACCTGCTTCACCGCCTGTGAAGCGACTCCCCTGCTGGTGGGGAGCCGGGGGCTCGAACCAGGATCCTTACGCCGGTCCTTGCGCTTTGTGCCACGTGGTTTAACCCGCTGCGCCACCACCCGATTCCCTTACTCTTTTCTTTTTAAAAAACACATTTATTTTTAATATTTATTTATTGGATAGAGACATAGAAATCAAGGAGGGGGAGAGAGACAGAGACACCTGCAGCCCTGCCTCACCACTCCAAAGCTTTCTCCCGGTAGGGGAGGACCTTGAAGCGGGTCCCTGCACACTGTGACACGTGCACGCGACCTGGTGCACCCCACCCGGCCACACTTGGTCTCACGGGGTCAGATCACAGCACAGCTCTGCTCTGGCACATGTGTTACCAGGGATAAGACCTGGGGCTTTGTGCCTGCAAGTCCTTGACTCTGCCCACTGGGCTACCTACCTGGCCATCTGAACACTGTCACCACATGCATCTGTCTGTCTGCCGCCTCCACTGCTTGTCTGTCAGCTCCCTGGAGGCAAGAGCCGGTTTTGTTTGCTCACTGCCAGGTGCTCCAGTGTTAGGCTAGCGGGCCCTTTGACGTGTTTCATCTGTCCCGTGCCTGACACCTACCAGCTGCCCCACAGCATCTGTGCAGTGGGCAGGTAGGACAGAGCTAAGAGAAGGAAGCAAGCATCCAGAAGAAAACTGGTGTGCCAGAAATCTCGGGTGAAGAGACACGCGGTACACTAGCTAGTCACTACAGGGAGCGCTCCAGTCAGGCCTGAGCATTCCAGCATGTTAAAATCTCTCTCCCTCAAAAAAAAAAAAAAAATTAAAATCAGGCCAGAAACATAGCTCAGCTGACAGCGTGCTGCTTTGCCGTGTGCTCAACTCAGGTTCAAGTCTGGCTCCCACCTCACTGGAGGGAGCTTCAGTGCTGTAGTTTCTTCACTCTCTCTTTCTCTGAGAGAGAGCTGTGAAACCCTCGTGATGACAAGACCAAAAAAAAAAGTAATAATAATAATGAAGCGTGCAGACACTGAAAAGGAGAAAGGACAGGGCCTCCCTTCAGATGTTGTGGAAAGCGGCGCCTTCCAGAGCAGTGAGGTGCCTCGCCTGGGGCACATAACGCTGGTGGGGCTCCTGCAGCTGGGGGGGGGGTGTCTCTGTCGGGGTGGAGGTCTGTCCTCAGGTTCTCTCCTCCTTGAAAGTCCACGTTAATGTCACAGTGTCACGGCTGCTTAGGCTTTACCGTTCCCGCCAGCAGCCCTTCATCGTGATGCTAGCTTCACCCAGGAATAGAACTCTTTGGAAAACCGAGATCTCTGGAGTCCTAGAGTGTCTTACAGCGTCACTCTCGATTTGATCTCAAGCCCCGGGCTGGTTTTTATTGGTGACACACCCTGAGTCTGACCTTTCTCCTAAGGCTGTTCTGTGCATCAAGAGTCCTTTCCGGTAGGTCGGGCTCTGGATGGCTGCTCTTCCACTCGGTGTGTTGCTTGATATCACAAGCCACTGAGAGGCTCCACTGAGAGGGTTACTCTCTGCGTCCTCCGTAATGTCCTCATCCAGACGCACGAGACGCCAGGGACCACTTTCCAGGTCACTGGAGGCAGAGCTGTCTCACCACAGCCCCACAGCCCCAGCCGAGATTCCCTTCCTGCCTCCTCCGTGTCCACGGCGCCTGGCCCCGGGGTCGGTGCCCCTTAAGGGCACGGCCGCCCGTCTCCGGCTTCTGTTGCCGATTGACCGAGGTCAGGGACACAGCGGGACGGCCTAACTGTCAGGCGTCTGCATGTCACTCCCCCTCGGCCTCTCCTGTGCCCCGTGAAAGGCCTGGACTTGTCGACGTGCGACTGGGGGGGCGTCTGTGAGTCTGATGAGGGCAGCACCCGGCGGGGGCCGCAGCGCCAGGTCACGGTCCTGCTTGCTCTCCAGAGTACACCATCACCATGTACGACACCAAGACGCGAGAGCTGCGATGGAACGCCACCTACTTTGACTACGCGGCCTCGCTGCCCGACGGCGACATGGACCACAGTGAGTGGGGAAGCCGGGCACTCAGTCACCGGGCTCTGGACCCGACAGAGACTGTTGGCATTAAGTGTCTCAGTTGTCAGCCTTAGAGACAGGGCCCTGGGTGTGAGGGTGAGAAGAGGGTCCACCTCGGAGAGTCCTTCTGCGTCCCCAAGGAATCTACGAGAATCCCAGTGGAAGCAGAGGGAAACATCAGCACGGGATGTGACTCACACCCTCGTTATTTTTACAACAAACACCCCCCCCCCCCAAACCCATATGAAAACTAAAAGCTGCTTGCCATCGTGACGACAGCAGGGTGTGAAAGTCTGAGATAAGTCTGCTTCTCATTTTTTTGCTCCTAGCTGCTCCTGTGTGGCCAGGGGGAAGCAACTTAGTGGTCGGTCTGGTTCTGTTTGATGACTTGAAACAAGTGCGATTAAAACGCCAGACCCTTAGACATCTCGTTGTCTCAGCGCCTGCTCTCACTCGTCAGCGAGAGTCTGAGAATATCAGGAAGGAGACTGCCTTGGTCAGCGTGCTCCTCACCTGTGTTTAGAAGGCCAGTTGGCTCCAGGCGCTCGCCATTGGGGCGTCGGGATGAGTTCGCTGGAAACAGGCAGACTTGTTCAGAGGAGACGTGAGAGACCCTGTTTGCTCTGCTGAATGACGGCCCCTGCCAGCGGTGTAGAGTATGTAGAAGTGGTGGTTGAGGGTGGGGTGAGTCTCGGCAAGCTGTCTTTTCTCACCTTTACAGAGATGTCCCACTTTGTGTCCAATGGCGATGGACTGGTGGTGACCGTGGACAGTGAATCCGGGGACGTCTTGTGGATCCAGAACTACGCCTCCCCTGTGGTGGCCTTTTATGTCTGGCAGCGGGAGGGGCTGAGGAAGGTGATGCATGTCAACGTCGCCGTGGAGACCCTGCGCTATCTGACCTTCATGTCTGGGGAGGTGGGACGCATCACCAAGTGGAAGTACCCATTCCCCAAGGAGACCGAGGCCAAGAGCAAGCTGACGTGAGTTGGGGGCCACTGGGCCCGAGAGGGAGGCTGCGTCCTGCAGCTTGTATGCTGTTCACTGTGGTCAGGGCTTGAGCACAGGTGTCTGAAGCCACGGGGAATATCAGGAGCCGAGAGAGGCTCATTTGGAAACCTCAGGATGCGAGAAGTGGAAGATTCATCCAATTAAAACTGTAGGTGGGGATAGCTCAGCATATGACAGTATAGTCTAGATACAACTGAGCTGGTGGCAACTTAAGAAATGTCTTTACTATTTTATGTGGGGTTTTTCTTTTAAAGATTTTATTTATTTATGAGACAGATAGGAGGAGAGAGAAAGAACCAGACATCACTCTGGCACATGTGCTGCCGGGGATCGAACTCGGGACCTCCTCATGCTTGAGAGTCCAAAGCTTTACCACTGCGCCAGACCACTATTTTATGTGTTTTCTAAACTTTATTATATGCTGTGCTCATTTTGAAAATCAGAAACAGGTGTCAAGGCATGTCTGAGATCCAGCAGAAGCTGTACATCACCCACACCTGCTCTGCCCCTCACGGAGCCCCAGCCCCCCCCCCCTTTACAGAGCTGTGGACACACTAGATAAAGGCCCATGCTTGGCATCCCTGGCATCACCAGCAGCCAGAGCTGACTAGGCAGGATCACAGGCGTGAAAATGCCCTCTGCACTGCACACCGCCTTTCAGAGGCAGGGCATCTGTGGCAGGAGATCCAGAGACAGACAGGGAGGCTGGAGGTGCAGCCCTCACACCTTCCCGCTGGCATCACTGACAAAGCCAGACACCCCCCACACACACACAGCCTGGACGCCTCCAGCACCACAGGCTGCCCAGCCAGGGACCAGAAGCTTCACCCGTTTGGGGGGGTCCCCATCGATCCCTTTGCGTTAGGCGGTCAGCTTAGTGGGACTGCCCGCTTCTGCAAACCGCTGCCACGCCAAGACCACGAGCTGCTATCGGGCCGTCCTGAGGATTCATCGATGCTTGTTTTCCTCCTAGGCCCACGCTGTATGTTGGGAAGTACTCTACCAGCCTCTACGCCTCCCCTTCGATGGTGCACGACGGGGTTGCTGTTGTGGTGAGTCAGCTCCTGCTAGCAAGTCAACCCCGAATCCCTCAGCGGGACCCCGCAGGTTGAGGGTGCAGGGAAAGAGCTCGCTTGGGCAGCGTGCTGCTCCGATTGATTGCTTCACTGCATTGATGGACGCTTCAGTGCTGTGGGCTCTCTCGCTTCATACCTCTGTCTCCCTCTTTAACCTTAATTTATTTTGGCTAGAGACAGAGAGAAGTTGAGAGGGAGTGGCTGAGATAGAGAATGGGGAAATAGAAAGACACCCACAGCGCTGCTTCATGAAGCTTTGCCCTGACAAGCAGAGATTGGGGGCTTGAACCCGGGTCTTCTGTGCATGCTGACAACATGTGCGTTCAGCCAGCAGCGCCACCACCCAGTCCCTCTGTCTGTCTTAACCCTTCAAGAGCAGTGCCCATATCTGCCGTGTCTCGTACAGAGATGCGTGACTGAGCGGTGCCCTAAGGCCCAGACGAGGAGGTCACTCCCCGTTGCTTTGTGCTCAGACCGCACAGCCAGCACCGGAGTCCCCGTCCACACAGCCCGCTCTTGGAGTCCCCGTCCACACAGCCCGCTCTTGGAGTCCACTTTGCTCCTCTCTGGGAGTCGTCTGTTTGACCAAGTGCATCTTCTGTGCAACTTCTGGAACTCCTGTTCCTCTCTCTTGGCCACTGGTCCTTATCCAGACTGTCTCCCTGCTCAGATCTTTTCCATCCTTCATCTGTGCTCCTTGGACCTCGCCAGCCTCTCCCCTGCTGTCTCTTGACTGAGCGAGGCCTCGTGGTCCTGGCCATTCATTTGGCTTCTCATTTCATCTGCTCACTGGTACCGATTAAGGACTCCTTAGGCATTCCACACAGTTCCTTCCCGCTTACCCTACTTTCTTTCAGACCTTGGAAGTTTTAAATATATTTTTATAATTTATTATTGAATAGAGAAAAATTGGGAAGGTAAGGGAGAGGTAGAGAAGGAGAGAGACAGAGAGACACCTGCAGCTCTGCTTCACCACTTGCGAAGTTTTCCCCTGGTGAGTGGGGACCAGGGACTTGAACCCGGGTCCTTGCGCATTGTAATGTGAGCGCTCAACCAGGTGCACCTAGCCCCTTGCGATTTTTGAAAAGATGGCCACATTAAAGACATTGTCACATCGCTGCTCCTGTCCGGTCACGGCCTTTGTGCAGCCCCTTGCTCTGTGTGTGCTGGGCCAGCCCCCAGGAGGTAGGGGAGCCCTTCACACCTAGGACGGCCACAGGGTGAGTCTCTGTGCCCCACACCTCAGCCTGGTTCTGTCTTCACAGCCCAGAGGCAGCACCCTGCCTTTGCTGGAGGGCCCTCAGACTGACGGTGTCACCGTTGGGGACAAAGGAGAGTGTGTGATCACACCCAGCACTGACCTCAAGTTTGACTCTGGACTCAGAGGGAAGGACAAGGTCAAGTACTTGAGGAACTACTGGCTCCTGATAGGTGAGGGTGGGCTCTGAGCCTCTGGTTGAGGTCGGTGTCTGCAGGGGTCCCTCAGAACCTGGGGCATTTTTACCCCCAAAGAAAATAGGGTAGCTGCGTCTGACCAAGTCCGTTCTCAAAAAGTATCTCGTCTTCCGAAACTCAAGCCCCAAGTAATGTGAACTTTGTGCAGTTATCTGACACTCCGAGTGTCTGTGATGTGATCACCGAGCCATTTAGAATACAGTCCCTTCTTCTCACAAGGGCCCCATGTGAGCTAGGTGTCACTGCTATTTCCACTTAGACCAAAGGAATTTGGGAAACTCTGTGGGAGATTCACTTGGAGGCATGGGGCGAGGGAGACGGGAGCCCAGCTAGACCCTGGGGACAGGGCTTGGGGAAGGAGCCTGGCACAGGTCCCAGTGCTTGTGTTAGGGCGGGCTCCCCCGTTCTGCTGCTGTTAGTGGTGCTGGTGTTGAGCTGGAAGGCCGTCAGTGGTGACGGACGGCAGAGAGTAACGAGTGTGGTAGAGGAAGGCAGTCCCCGAGCGGAGCTGTGTCTCTGGCAAGTGTCCCAAGTAGTTAAAGCAGGACAGGTGGTCCTGAGTCCAGCTCACCCTTCTTTTTTTTTAAATTATTTTTTTTTTATTTAAGAAAGGATTAATTAACAAAACCATAGGGTAGGAGGGGTACAACTCCACACAATTCCCACCGCCCAATTTCCATATCCCACCCCCTCCCCCGATCAGCTCACCCTTCTTTTGCAACCTCCCCACCCACACGAGATGGTGAGAGGTGGGGCTGCAGCCGTGGGGGCGAGAGGTAACCGAGTACCTGGAGTGCTGGCGGCTGACGCAGCATTCCTCCCCACCCTCCTGGGCTGGGAGCAGGATGGGCAGCGGGCAGGGGACACTGGGAGAGTGGTGTGGAGGGCCTTTCAGTGGGGGCCCAGGGCTGGGCAGCGGGATGGGGCTGGGGGTGCAGTGACTGGACGTTGCAGAACCCCGGTCTTTCCCTCTGCAGCTGTTTTGGCTCGTTCTTGTTCCCCCCGACTCCTTGTGACCATTTTCCTGTGGTTATTACTTCTGCCAAATAATAGGCAGCGGAGATGACAAAAGTAACCCAAAAGACTTTTTGTTGCGTGGTCAAGGAGGTAGTTTGGTAGGCGGAGGGCATGCTTTCGCATAAATAAAAAAACAAATATATGTTAAAAAAAGAGTAAGTCCTGAAGGAGCGACCCCTGGACCTTCACAGTGCTGCAGCAGGGGTGCGGGCTGGGAGCTGGCCGCACAGCACAGCCTTGCTCGGAACACACCGCGAGTGACCAGCTCACATCTTTGCTCCTCACTGGGGGACTTGGAATACGGCGTCCTCTGCTGGGCCACTGAGCCTGCATCTCCATGTCTTTCTGCCAGCTGTTGCTCTCATTTTCACTCACTCTGCGGCCATTGAGCCCTGGCGTGTCAGCCGCTCGGTGGGCGGTGACTGGCCTGAGCGTAGCGCTGGGAGCCACCGCCTCTTTGGGAATGACACTGTTCTCACGAGAGGTCTTACTGCTGCTTGTAGGGCACCATGAAACTCCACTGTCTGCATCCAGCAAGATGTTGGAGAGGTTCCCCAACAACCTACCCAGACACCGGGAGAACGTGATTCCCGCTGACTTGGAGAAGAAGAGCTTTGAAGACGTGAGTGGGGCAGTGGCACCTCACTGTGGGCTGTGAGCGCCAGGCATGGGCGGAGAGGGCGGTCGCCTCTGTCCCTGCTTCCGGAGTTTCTGTGCCATGGCCACGCAGAGCCAGCAGCAGCCTGGCGAGGCCGGACTGAGGCTGTGCTCCGGAGGGTCTGAGCAGAGATGGGCGTCTCTGGCCTCGGCTGTCACTGGAGAGCTTTCGGCTCTGTCCCGCAGGAGGGGAGGTTCTGGGCCGGTGTCTGAGCTGCCCCTTCTGCTCTCCGCATGTGGGCAGGTCAGAGAAGCGCCTTGGCGAGACAGTGGTCTTGGGTGGCACTGCTTTTGATTTTTCTTTTTTGAAGTCATGTGTTTTCACGATTGAACATTTAGAAAATGAATGAGCCAAGACAGTTCTCAACCTGACACACAGGTAAGGTTTCATATTTAGCCGTGCAGTTTGGAATGAAGATTCTTTTAGCAGTTCATGAAAATTCTCTGAGGTACATCAACATGGTGTTATGACTTAAACTGTCTTTTTTTTTTTCTTTGCCTCCAGGGTTATTGCTGGGGCTCGGTGCCTGCACCATGAGTCCACTGCTCCTGGAGGCCATTTTTACCCCTTTTGTTGTTGTAGCCTTGTTGTGGTTATTGTTGTTGTTGATGATGTCGTTCATTGTTGGATAGGACAGAGAGAAGTGGAGAGAGGAGGGGAAGACAGGGGGAGAGAAAGACAGACACCTGCAGACTCACTTCACTGCCCGTGAAGCGACTCCCCTGCAGGTGGGGAGCCGGGGGCTCGAACTGGGATCCCCACACTGGTCCTTGTGCTTTTCGCCACATGCACTTAACCCGTTGTGTTACCGCCCGACCCCCATGACTTAAACTGTCTTAACAAATATCGGAGTGATGTGACCCCATGAGCGTTATCCCTGGCTGCATACTTTGCGAACGTTTCCCAGCTGCCCAATACATACCAGCCATGCCTCACCCCACCCCTCCTTCCTGCGTGGAGGGGTCACATGGGTGTGGACAGGCGGGCTACACCCTGGAAAGGGCTGACTGGGGGGGACTGGGAGGAGGGAAGGCAGGGTCTAAAGGAGGGAACGCTGAGCCCTGCGCCTGGCCAGGGAGCTGTGTGTCTGTGTCATGGGACAGACTGCGGTGGTGTCTGGGGCACCACCCAGTCCTGTCTGATTGGCTCTGGAGCCCTCGAGACTTTGAGGAGCTTGGAGCTCAGCACCTCAGTTCACTGGGCTTCTCAAGCAAATGTTCTGGAGGAGAGGGCTCTGGTACTTTTCAGAAGCTTTGAAAACTGGTAGGATTTGGAGTCACTGACAGTTTCCAGGTAACAGGAGACAGCTGGTTGCCACTTTGTGGTGTGCACACAGGTGTGTCTGTGAAAAGGTGTGCACATGGCTTGGCTGCCCAGGTGCTGGCTGTGGGACGGCACTGCCAAGTTGACCAGCAGCCTTTTTCTTTTCTTATTTTTATTTTTTTTTTTTTGCCTTTAGGGTTATTGCTTAGGGCTCGGTGCCTGCACTGCTCCTGGAGGCCATCTTTTCCCTTTTGTTGCCCTTGTTGTTTATCATTGTTGTTATTGTTGTTACTGCTGTTGGATAGGACAGAGAGAAATTGAGAGAGGACAGGAAGACAGGGGGAAAGACAGACACCTGCAGACCTGCTTCACCGCCTGTGAAGTGACCCCCCTTCTGGTGGGGAGTCGGGGGCTCGAACCGGGATCTTTACACTGGTCCTGACTACCAGCCTCCCACCCAGTCCTAGTTATAGGGTTTTCCTGTTGAATCGGAGTTTTCCCCAACTATCAGACCTACGAGAGAGGGCTGGCGGGGAGACTGAATATGGCTTTGCCTTCATTAAAGGTTTTTAAAAGAAACTAGAAGCTGGGGCACTTTTAGAGGTATTGCTCCAAGAACTATTTTTTTAAATATTTATTTATTGCCTTTTGTTGCCCTTGTTTATTGTTGTAGTTATTGTTGTTGATGATGATGTCGTTGTTGTTGGATAGGACAGAGAGGAATGGAGAGAGGTGGGGAAGACAGACACCTGCAGACCTGCTTCATCACCTGCAGGTGGGGAGCCAGGGGCTCAAACCAGGATCCTTACGCCGGTCCTTGCGCTTTGCGCCACCTGTGCTTAACCCGCTGCGCTACGGCCAAGAACTATTTTTGAGTAGTGTTGATATCAGCATCACGGTGATGATGCCAGGCCCTCACATCGGTCATCTTGATCAAAGCCGCACTGTCTGCTTCTGTGATCTTTGGTGAGCTTCTGAAAAAGCACCTTCTTCGGCACAGTCGTTTCTTCAGACAAGCCGCCTCCTCCCTTGAGTGACTGGCCCACATGCAGCTGGCTAGTGTCTGTCCAGCAGTGCGGCCGCTCTCCCCATTCTAGGTTATCGACCTGGTTGACCGGACCTCAGGAAACACACCAAGCACCATTTCTCAGGATGTGGAGGAGAAGCCTGCCCACGCCCCCGCTAAGCCCGAGGCCCCCATGGACTCCGTGCTCAAGGACGTAGCTACCATTCTCCTGAGCACCTTCCTGCTCATCGGCTGGGCAGCCTTCATCATCACCTACCCCTTGGTAAGACTGACTCCTCGCCGCTCCAGATGCTCCTGATACTCTGTGCCAGCACCAAATGCCCCCAGCACCTTTTAAAATAATTGATTCATTCCCTTTTGTTGCCCTTGTTGTTTTATTGTTGTAGTTATTGTTGTTGTCGTTGTTGGACAGGACAGAGAGAAATGGAGAGAGGAGGGGAAGACAGAGAGGGGGAGAGACAGACAGACACCTGCAGACCTGCTTCACCGCCTGTGAAGCGACTCCCCTGCGGGTGGGGAGCCGGGGGCTCGAACCAGGATCCTTTCTCGGGTCCTTGTGCTTTGCGCCACCTGCGCTTAACCCACTGCGCTACCACCCGACTCCCGACCCTGGCACCCTTTTAAGAGAGTTATTTGTGAGAGAGCACCAGTGCTGGGGATCAAACTTGGAACCTCGTGCTTGTAAACTCAGCACTTGGCCCACTGTCCCAGCGCCTCCCAGCGCTCCAATGCTGCTTTGGCTCCCGTGCCGTCCAGCCTCAGCCCGCCCACCCGTGGTTGGTTGTAGGCTGGGAGCCGGCCGTCCGTCTCCGGTCTCCGTGCTCGGTTCACGGACCCGCGCTGCCCCCTCCCCAGAGCGTGCACCAGCAGCGGCAGCTCCAGCACCAGCAGTTTCAGAAGGAGCTGGAGAAGATTCAGCTCCTGCAGCAGCAGCTGCCCTTCCCCCCGGCTGGAGCTGGCGACGCGGGGCAGGACGCCGAGCCCCTGGACTCCTCCGGCCTGTTCTCGGAGAGCTCTGGCACCAGCAGCCCCAGCACGTCGCCCAGGGCCTCCAACCACTCTCTGCACTCCAGCGGCTCTGCCCCCAGGACGGGTGCCGGCCCCTGCCTGGAGCAGGGTGACGAGGGTAAAGCAGGCTGCCGCCCTGGGTCGCAACCCTTCCCTGTGCTTCTCCGAACCCACCCCCTCTGCCTCTCCCTGCAAGGAGGCCTGGCGGGGCCCCTGGGCCCTTCCTCCACGTTGCTTCGAGCACTTGGAGCTGTCTGAGGTGCCCAGGCCGCCTGCTTGAGTCCCTGTTCCTCTGGGAAGCTGACTCAGCCGGTGCTCCGAGGTTGGCCTGAACAGGCGGCTTCAGAGTCCCCGGTCTCGGCCGCTGCCTCTTCATTCCGTACGTCCACCGCTGTCACCTGAGTGTCTCAGTGGGTCTGTAGGAAACCGGCTGGTTGCTGAGGCGGCTCGAGGGGCTCTGCTGCTTGGCGCCACTCACTCATGTGACTCAAGCTGGAGCCCACCCCCACTGCATTGGAGGAAGCGTTGGTGCTGTGTTCTCTCTCTTTCTCTCTCTCTCTCTGCCTCTGTGTAGATATTTTAAAATAATAATGGCTGGAAAACCCCTGTCTTTGCCATAAGACAAACATTCTTGCAGGAACTGGGCTGGGGGGGTGGACCCAGCAGCTCACACACTGGGGAGGGCTTTAGCCCTCTGGACCCCGCGTCTGGTCAGAATGCAGAAGGCTCTGAGTTCTGAGGGCTTATAAGGGCCTCTTCTTCTCCCTGTTGTATTCCAGATGAGACCAGCATGGTGACAGTGGGGAAAATTTCATTCTGTCCCAAGGATGTCCTGGGCCACGGAGCTGAGGGCACGATCGTGTACCGGTGAGTGGCTGGGGGTCTCAGGACACAATCCCTGTGGTCTTGCAGTTCAGACAGGCCGGGGCCACAGCAGGGCCGTCGCAGTGGCCACAAGCCTTCTACCACAGAACCTCCTGGTGGTGGGCCCAGCCCCTGGGCTGAGGGCTGGACCGACGTCCCCCACACCCATGGGGAGGGACGGATTCCCCGGGCCCACACTCAGCCCACACTCAGACCCCGCAGCCCACACTCAGCTGCACCCCTTGTCCCGCAGGGGCGTGTTTGACAACCGCGACGTGGCCGTGAAGAGGATCCTCCCTGAGTGCTTCAGTTTCGCAGACCGCGAGGTCCAGCTGCTGAGGGAGTCGGATGAGCACCCGAATGTGATCCGCTACTTCTGCACCGAGAGGGACCGGCAGTTCCAGTACATTGCCATCGAGCTGTGCGCCGCCACTCTGCAGGAGGTGAGCCCGGGCAGCCCGGCACTGCCCCCGTTCCCGCAGCTGGGAGCCGGCTGCAGGGTCGGCCCGCTTTCCAAGCAGCTTATCTGAATTGTGCTGAGATGACAACACACTGTGGATTATCCATTCTAAAAGATGGCGGGTGCATTTTGGCAAGGAAACAGCAAAAATGCAGAGCCCTGTCATCGCAGGAAAGCCTGCCTGGGCAGTCTGGCTGCAGCAGCCTTGTGCTCTGCTTGGCCTCCAGGCAGCCTGGTGGAGCCTCTGTCCTGTTCCTGGCCAGAGCCGGTGTGGCCGTGGAGGAGCCCAGTGAGGCTTCAGCCATTCACATGATCCAGCCCCAGTGAAACTATTTGACTGTCATTTGGTTTCTCTCGTATGTCTGTCTGTGTGAAGCAGCGGACCTGAGTTTCTTGTCCTTCTCAGTGTGGGCTAGTCAGCTGGCCTTTGACTTCAGGGTAGAGTCTACGGGAAAAGATGGGCTTGGGCCCAGTGAAACTCCCCATCGATTTATTTAAATATGATCAAAGAAAATGAACTGACCCAGCACCAGATGTTTATTAAAACAGAATGCTACAGGCAGGGTTTTCCAAAGAAAATCAAATCACAAGAAGGAAAGAAAGGAGGGAGGGAGGAAGGAAGGAAAATAGAAAGAAGGAAGAAAGAAAAAGAAAGAAGGGGTGGTCCAGGAGATGGCACAGTGGATAAAGCACTGGACTCTCAAGCATGAGGTCCCGAGTTCAATCCCCAGCAGCACATGTACCAGAGTGATGTCTGGTTCTTTCCCTCTCTCCTCCTATCTTTCTCATTAATAAATAAAAAAATATTTTTAAAAAAGAAAGAAAGAAAGAGGGGGCCAGGCAGTAGCACAGCGGGTTAAGTGCACGTAGCACAAAGCAAAAGGACTGGTGCAAGGATCCTAGTTCGAGCCCCAGGCTCCCCACCTGCAGGGGGGTCACTTCGCAAATGGTGAAGCAGGTCTGCAGGTGTCTGTCTTTCTTTCCCCCTGTCTTCCCTTCCCTCCTCTCTCCATTTCTCTCTGTCCCATCCTGCAAAAACATTGGGAAAAAGTTGTCTTTGAGGAGTAGTGGATTACTGGTACAGATACCAAGCCCTAGGGATAACCCTGGAAGAGAAAGCAAGAAGGAAAGAAAGAAAGAAAGGAAATGAAGGAAAGGAGAGAAGAAGGAAAGAAAGGAAGGAAGGGAGGGAGGGAGGGAGGGAGGGAGGGAGGGAGGGAGGAAGGAAGGAAGGAAGGAAGGAAGGAAGGAAGGAAGGAAGGAAGGTGTCAGGAGCCCAGTCCCGAGGGCTGGGTATCCTCACCAGGCCTTGTGCCCCTTGCAGTATGTGGAGCAGAAGGACTTTGCCCATCTTGGCCTGGAGCCCATCAGCCTGCTGCAGCAGACCACCTCAGGCCTGGCCCACCTGCACTCACTCAACATCGGTGAGAAGCTTCCCTCTGCCAGGGCCTGGCCCAGGGGAAGGGAGCCCAAGCGCTCGTGGGCTCTCGGCTACGTCTCGCGTGTGTAGGCGGGGTTGAGGTGAAGACCGCCATGGGCAGAGGAAGCGGCGGGGAGATTAGGCCCCTGGAGACAGCGTCCTCCTTGGTGCAGAGGGAGCCTGCTGCTGACTCTGGTGAGTGCTGCGCTAATCTGCAGTCTCCGTTAGTTCACAGAGACCTAAAGCCCCACAACATCCTCCTCTCCATGCCCAACGCGCACGGTCGGATCAAGGCCATGATCTCTGACTTTGGCCTGTGCAAGAAGCTGGCAGCGGGCAGGCACAGCTTTAGCCGCCGCTCCGGGGTGCCGGGCACGGAAGGCTGGATCGCTCCTGAGGTGCTGAGTGAAGACTGCAAGGAGAACCCTGTGAGTAAGGAGCAGGCCCCCGGCAGCTGCAGAATCGCCGCTCAGATGCTGTAGGGTCCGCTCCTTCGAGACTGGGGGCTGCTGCTGTGGCACTTGTGGTGAGAGCAGCGTCGCTCTGCAGAGAGCTTCTGTGCAGGCCACATGCTAAGGCTTCCCTCAGTGAACGCGGGGGCCCTGCTGGTACGGGGGCTGGACTTGGGGCTGCAGAGCCTCGGGCGTGGGAGTCTTTGCGTCATCGTGACGCCGTCTCCCCTCCCTCTACTTCATGCCCTCCTGTCTTTGATCTTCGTAACAGCTTGACGCGACTATCCAGACTTCACGTTCACAGATGCAGAGGTTCAGAGCGGTCAGGGGGTATCCGTTTGGACAGTGATAGGGCCTGCGGCCCAGGCCATTGGCTCTCCAGCCTGGCTCTCCCCAGACATCTGCGAGGTGGGGCAGAAGCCCGGCACAGCACTCCTCTCCCTGACTGCCGGTGAGGGTGAGAAGTCTGGCCTCAGCTTTTCAAAGCAGCCCACTGGACAGGGCACTGCTCTGCCATGTGCACAGCCCAGGCTTGAGCCTGGCCCCCACTGCACTGAAGGCAGCTCTCACTCTTTTTGGGGGGGACATTTTATTATATTTTTATTTTATTTATTATGGGGAGATTAATGAGTTACAGTAAATATAGTTGGTACACAGGTAAAATCTCTGTATTTTGCAAGACACTCAGTTTTTTAAAAATTTATTATTATCTTTATTGGATAGAGACAGCCAGAAATCAAGAGGAAGGGGGTGATAGGGAAAGAGACAGAGAGACACCTGCAGCCTTGCTTCAGCACTCATAAAGCTTTCCCCTGCAGGTGGGGACCGGGGGCTTGAACCTGGGTCCTTGTGCAGACACTCAGCTTTTTAAAAATATGTTGTTATCAGGATGTCTGCACAGCTTCGGTGTGGAGAGTACACCGTCCCAGGCCTTGCCAGTTTGATGTCAAGCTCAGGGCCTCTGCTGAGAGCAGCCACGCTGTGACACGTCCTCACTCAGGCGTGATGCCTCCCAGCTCAACCTGCCTCTTCCTCTTTTTTTTTTTGTTTTAATTTCTTTACTGGGGGATTAATGGTTTACAGTCGGCAGTAAAATACAATAGTTTAGACATGTGTAACATTTCCACATAACAGTTCAACCCCCACTAGGTCCTCCTCTGCCATCCTGTTCCAGGACCTGAACCCACCCCCCACCCCAGAGTCCTCGACTGGTGCAGTCCACCAACCCCAGTCCACGTTCTGCTTTGTGTTTCCCCTTCTGATCTTGTTTTTCAACGTCTGTCCATGAGTGAGTTCATCCCGTATTCATCCTGCTCTTTCTGGCTGATCTCACTTCACATGATTCCTTCAAGCTCCACCCAAGATGGGGTGAAGGTGATCACTCCATCTCTTTGCCTCTGCATCAGAGGCAGGGTCTGCTCTCTCAGGTCTGAGTTTCTTATTAATTAATTAATTAATTAATTAATTAATTAATTTTTATTAATGAGAAAGGAGGAGAGAGAGAAAGAACCAGACATCACTCTGGTACATGTGCTGCTAGGGATTGAACTCAGGACCTCATGCTTGAGAGTCCAGTGCTTTATCCACTGTGCCACCTCCCGGACCACTGCATTTATTTTCTTTTATTATCTTTATTGGATAGGCAGCCAGAAATCGAGAGGGAAGGGGGAGATAGATAGATAGATAGAGACAGACACCTGCAGCCCTGCTTCACCACTTGCAAAGCTTTCCCCCTGCAGGTGGGGAGCCGGGCGCTTCTGCACTGTGACGTGCGCTGAGCCAGGTGCCTCACCACCGCCCTCTGCACTTCCTTTCAGACCTGCACAGTGGACATCTTCTCTGCAGGCTGTGTCTTTTACTATGTGATCTCTGAGGGCAGCCACCCATTTGGCAAGTCCCTGCAGCGGCAAGCCAACATCCTCCTGGGAGCTTACAACCTCGACTACTTGCACCCAGAGAAGCATGGTGAGTGACTATGGAGGGGGCCGCAGGGACCCCCCCGTGCTGGGGTGAGACAGGGCCGTCTGTGCACTCCTGAGACTCTCCCAGCTGCTCACTGTGGACCCCGGGGAACTGGTGACTTGTTCCAGTGCAGGTGGCAGATGGGCAGCGTCAGGCTCTGTTTTCCTGAGAGGAAGAGGCGCTGTGCAATTCCAGGGAGTGAGCCCGGTATCTTAAGCACACAGGGCATGTGCTCCGATGCCAAGCCCTCTACACCCCAGAAACCCTCCCTCTAATGCCAAGAGGCTTCAAGGTCCCATCCTGCCACCTGGGAACCTGTGTGACCTGGGAAAAGCCCCTCTGGGGACCTCTGTCTGTCATCTTATGACTTGTGAAGCCTAAGGCGTCAGAAGCCCCTCTTGCACTCACATGCAAGAAAACAGGTGTGTCAGGGCTGGGCGGTGGCGTACAAGTCACTGTGTGCAAGACCTGAATTCAGCCCCCAGTCCCCGCCTACAGGGAGAAGACTCATGAGCAGTGAAGCAGAGCTGCGGGTGTCTCTCTTCTTCCTGTCCATCTCCCTCTCCCCTCTCAAAGTAGAAGTCCTGTCAAATAGAAGACAAATACTTAAGAGCAAAAGGAATAAAGAAAGCGTGTCTCAAACTGGACCCTCCATGCCAGTGGGCAGAGGTGTGGCCTGGCCGGGTCCGAGCTGTCGGGCTGCTTCCGCTTAGTGCCGCGTCTTCCTTCCCGGCTTCAGGCTCTCCTGCTCTCTGCCGGGCCATCAAGACCACACATCACCTTTATAGTGACTGACTGACTTACTGTTATGCTCAGTGTAAAGGGTTCAGTGATAAATAACTGACATTAAAACCTTTGTGTAGGGGGTCGGGCGGTAGCGCAGCGGGTTAAGCGCAGGTGGCGCAAAGCTCAAGGACCGGTGTAAGGATCCCGGTTTGAGCCCTCGGCTCCCCACCTGCAGGGGAGTCGCTTCACAGGCGGTGAAGCAGGTCTGCAGGTGTCTGTCTTTCTCTCCCCTCTGTGTCTTCCCCTCCTCTCTCCATTTCTCTCTGTCCTATCCAACAACGAAGGACATCAATAACAATAATAACCACAGCAAGGCTACAACAACAGGGCAACAAAAGGGGGGAAAAATGGCCTCCAGGAGCGGTGGATTCATGGTGCAGGCACCAAGCCCCAGCAGTAACCCTGGAGGCAAAAACAACAAAAAACCTTTGTGTAGATGAATGCCCCCATTTCCTGAAACATGTGTGCTGTTTGTTTGTTTCTGTCGCTGGGGTTTTCACGGGGCTTTACACCTGCGAGTCTTCACTCTTTCTGGCAGACTCTGTCTAAGTGGGAGTGGGGAGGGAGAGAGAGGAGAGAGGCCACAGCACTGTCCCGCCTCTCATGAAGCTGCCCCTCTGCCTGGTGCTCCCCCGTGGTGGCCGGGGGCTAGAACCAGGATCCTTGCACATTGTAAAGTGTGCACTCTGCCAGGTGAGCTGTCTCCTGCCCCCCCCATGTGGATTTTACTTTTTAAGTTTTCTTTTTAAAAAATGCTTCCTTCTGTAACTATCCAGAATGGTGAGAATTGACTACTTTATTCCCAAAGCACTGGGCATTTGTAAAATAGCTAACTCAAATAGCTCTAGTTCTCACCTTAAGAAGGAGAGGAGAGTCTGTACTTGTAATGAGATTTCTGATCCTAATTAGACTTTGTGTAAAATAACTGGTAATTAATATCTGGAAAGAGTTCTGAAGTTTTCAGAACTTCAAACCTTCCCCTTAGACCTCATGGTCACATTTTCACATACACACAAATAATAATAATTAATTGGATAGAGATGGGGAAGGGGAGACAGAGAGACCCCTGCAGCCCTGCTTCACCACTTGTGAAGCTCTCCCCCTGCAGCTGGGGACCAGGGGCTTGAACCCAGGTCTTTGTGCACTGTGACACCTGTGCTTAACCAGCTGCACCACTGCCTGGCCCCAGACTGTACGTTTTAAACCGGCTTAAGTGTAGTATACGCTACTTCACCTCAGGCTTGAGTCTTAGCTTCCTCTTGATGGTCTCTCATATCAGTCTCTACGGAGCCGTAGCTGGTTCAATTTTTGTTTGTCCTCCCAGAACCCTGCTCAGCTCTGGCTTATGGTAGTGCGTGCAGGGGGGTTGAACCTGGGACTTCAGAGCCTCAGGCATGAGAGTTATCTGCATAACCATTAGGCTAGCTCCCACGCCTCCGTGACTCCTGGTCCAGCACACAGGCCTGTCAGTGTCCCCCGAGCCTCTGCTATCAGCAGTTTCCAACCACCCCGTTTCACAAAACCAGTGGAGACTCCTCGCCAGCTGCTGCTCTGTGCAGGCTCTCACGGCTCTTGCGGAAGGAATTCCTGCCAGTGGAGTCCCGAGTCGAGGCAAGAGGACTGCTGTGGCTGGGGAAGGCTACCGTGGCCGAGGCTGGTGATAACTGACTGCTTGTTGTCCTCGCTGCAGAAGATGTCATTGCCCGGGAATTAATCGAGAAGATGATCGCGATGGACCCTCAGAAGCGCCCCTCCGCCAAGCACGTGCTGAAGCACCCGTTCTTCTGGGGCCTGCAGAAGCAGCTGCAGTTCTTCCAGGTGAGTGGCTCGCTCTGGGGTCCACGGGCCCTTTCCAGCCTGAGAGGAAGTCGGCGTCTGCCAGAGCAGGGAGCAGCCTCGACCCAGACGCAGCCCCAGCTGGCCCTGGAATGTGTCTTCTTCACGCAGGCAAAGGCGTGGCTGGGATCAGTCTGTAGTCTCATATCCTGCTTTTTTTCTATTGTACATAAGTATTTTTCATGTCAAGATTCTGAAATGTTCGATGATTTATTTTAAACATTTTATTTATTAATGAGAAAGCTAGGAAAGAGAGAAAGAACCAGACATCAATCTGGTATGTGTGCTGCTGGGGATTGAACCTGGGAACTCGTGCTTGAGAGTCCAGTGCTTTATCCACTGCGCTACCTACCTGGCCACTATTTATTTATTTATTTTATATTTATTTATTTATTTTTCTTTTTGTTGCCTTTGTTGTTATTTTATTGTTGTTGTAGTTATTGTTGTTGTTATTGATGTCGTCGTTGCTGGATAGGACAGAGAGAAATGGAGAGAGGAGGGAAGACAGAGAGGGGGAGAGAAAGATAGACACCTGCAGACCTGCTTCACCGCCTGTGAATCAACTCCCCTGCAGGTGGGGAGCCGGGGGCTTGAACCGAGATCCTTATGCCGGTCCTTGCACTTCATGCCACGTGCGTTTAACCCGCCGCACTACCACCCGACTCCCTATTTATTTATTTTTAACCCTGCTCAGCTCTGGCTTATAGTGGTGTGGGGGATTGAACTTTGGACTTGGAGCCTCAGGCCTGAGAGTCTCTGCATAACCATTATGCTACCTCCCCTTACCACTATTATTTTTAAATATTTATTCATGAGAACTGAAGTGAGAGAAAGGGAGAGAGAACCAGAACATCACTGGAACAGTTACTGTGGAGGTCAGACTTGAGGCCTCCTGCTCGAGGGTCCAACCCCTTACTCACACCAACTTGTGAACTGTAAAAATCCCGATATTTGACGACGGCCGTATTCTCTCCTATGGGTGTACCGTGAGCTTTAAGCTTGTTATCAGGAGCTTCCAAATGTACACAGACCCCTACCTACCCAGCAGCCAGCTCCAGCAATTATTAACCTAGCCCCTGTCCGCCTCCTCCAACCAGATCATTTTCGCAGCTCCTCAGCCATGCTGTTCCCGGCGCAGCTTTAAGGACTTCGACACTTGCTTAGAGTGCTGACTGGCCGCGAGTGCCCCAGCACTGAACGAGGGAGCTCTGCTGCCGTTGCTCGCTTACTCTCCGCCGGCCTCTATCTAAAACTTGAAAAAACAAACAAAACCCCCTGTGTTGAATTTTTTTCCTCATCACTCAGTCTTTGCTCTTTGTTTCTGGGAGATTCTGGGAAGTTGCTTCATAGCCCCCGTGGCTGGGAACTGTGGTGTGACTATCTCAGAGCCGTGTGACCGTGCCAGGTGGCCTTACGGAGAAGTGGAGGGTTTCTCGGAGCCTCCCCTGGTGTGCATTGAGCATTAACTCAGCCAAATGCCGCCTCCTGGCACAGCGGCCTTGTGGGCAGTGCTCCTCCTGGGCCTGGCGGGAGCAGGCCGTGGGGCCTGGGTCTGTGCTCACCATGAAGCCCCTGGGCGGAGCCTGGCTGTGGCCCCACCACCTGGAGCCCCGCCTGGCACATGACCGGCACTGGGGGAGACGGTGTTCCTCCCACGGCAGCAGAGGCTGAGTGAACGGCATAGAAATTCAGAGGGCAGAGGTCCACAGGGGCTTCTGAGAGCTCGCTCGGTCACTCACGGGTGGCAAATACAGGTCAGGAGCTAAGTTCATATAAAAACTTCAGCTCCCATGGGCGTGGGTTTCAACTCGGTGTCGCCAAGTGTCTTATCTTGTGAACACACCTGGCTTCTGTTTGCATCCAAGAACTGTAAATACCCCGCAGCTCAGAACTGCATGTCCCCAGTGCGGCTGTGATGACAACCCTCCCTCCAAGGCTTCCTTTATCGTGGTTGAGTGGCAGGGCCCACCCCCTGCCTTCATCGCCACCAAAGAGAGAGAAGACTCTGGCCTTCTAAGGTCACTCGGCTCCAGCGTGTGCGGGGCTGGTGGTCTGAGCCGTCTTCTGGTGAGACTCAGAGGTCAGGCCTCAGGGCCTAGCCCTCACACCCTGGCACGGCTGCTTCTCGGTGGGTTGTTTCGGGTAGAGACAGAAATTGAAGGGAGGGGAGCTGGAGAAACACCTGAAGCCGTGCTTCACTGCTTGCAAAGACTCCTCCCTGCAGGTGGGAGCCGGCGTAGGGTGCTTGAACCCCGATCCTCGTGCTTAGTGACACGTGTGCTGTATTGAGTGTGCCACCTCCCAGTCCCTGAGCAGGGCCTCTGAGCCCGCTCTCTCTCCCCTTGGCCATATGGTGCCAGGGAGGACCCAGGGCCTCGTGCTTGCAGGAGTGCGCTGTCCTGGCCCCGCCATATTTCCTAGCACCCACACAAGAGGCCACCTTCCAGCAGCTCTGCGGCTGTGCTGCTGACCTTCAGGGGACACCAGCAGGCCACAGAAAGCAAAGCCAAGTCCAGCTCTTTGTTTCTGACTCATTGACGCGTGTGGGTCGCACCCCTGGCTCTGGATGGAGGGCAGCGTGTGCACAGGTGGAAAATGGAAGTGAGACGCGCATAACACCCCGTGGGCCTCTCCCCAGCGAGCAATTCTGTTCCTGGGATTCTTCCCACCCCAGAGCTCAGCTCCTGACAGACTGCTGCCCATTTCCCTCCTAGGACGTGAGTGACCGGATAGAAAAGGAATCTCTGGACGGCCCGATAGTGAAGCAGCTGGAGAGAGGCGGACGGGCTGTGGTGAAGATGGACTGGAGGGAGAACATCACCGTCCCGCTGCAGACAGGTGAAGCCCCTGGGAGTCGATGCCGGCAGAGAACTTTCCAGAGCAGCGGCTGTTTCTGAGCCGTGCACGCGGGAATGGTGGCGCCAGCCCGGCCGGGCTGCAGGCTGCACTGGGTCCCCTGGGTGGGCGCAGAGGAGACGCTCGCACCGACGCTTCGTGTGGCCATCGCAGCGGTGTCCGTGCTCACAGCGGCCATTTCTGGTCACGGCCGCAATGGGGAGGAGGGTCCAGGCCCACAGCGCTCAGCTCCAGTCTGGGGAGGCCCCTGCCCTGCCGCCTGTGGCTGTGGTCGCTTGGCCTTCAGCTGGGTCACGAAGTCAGGCTGGAGGTGTGCCGATGCATGGCCTCACATTCCTCCTGTTGCTCTTTCTAGATCTGCGCAAATTCAGGACCTACAAAGGTGGCTCTGTCAGAGATCTCCTCCGAGCCATGAGAAACAAGGTGAGGTGGGAACACGGGGAGGCAGGCCAGCTGTGGGGCTCCAGGGGCATCAGCATGAACGTTCTCTATTCTTCTGGGCCCTCCTCCCATCCATGCTGGAATTCTTTTGTATTTATTTTATTTTTTTTAATATTTATTTATTTTTCCGTTTGTTGCCCTGGTTGTTTTACTGTTGTTGTTATTGATGTCGCTGTTGTTGGGTAGGACAGAGAGAAATGGAGAGAGGAGGGGAAGACAAAGAAGGGGAGAGAAAGACAGACACCTGCAGACCTGCTTCACCGCCTGTGAAGTGACTCCCCTGCAGGTGGGGAGCCGGGGGCTCAAACTGGGATCCTTACACTGGTCCTTGCGCTTTGTGCTTTGTGCCGCTGCACTACCGCCCGACTCCCTTATGCTGGAATTCTAACTTCTCTCAGCAGACTTGACGGGGTATCAGCTGCTGCTTTTCTCTTCAAGGATACTGCAGTGAGGTGTGAAACTCTGGGAGTAGGTCCTGTGGCCTTGGTGGTCTCCCAGAACAACACCAAATGCATACTCCCTAGCGGGGACCCTCTGACCCTTCCCACATGGAACCTGAGGCAAGGGCCTCACCGGTTCTCTGGAGGAGTCTGGAATTCCTTGGCTCGAGCTGTTCAGACAGGACCCACACAGGCAAGGTCTCCAAACCCCCGCGACAAAGACACTTCAGTTCCTGGTGACTTTATTCCACTTGAAATTTCTAGGAATCTTGCCCGGCGCTGGCTGTCACAGCAGGTCTGTGAGCCCCTGTCCCACCAGCCGCTCGGAGTGATGCTCCTCCCTGTTCTTCCCACACTGGGCCTTGCTGGCTTTGAGGCCTCTCCCGAGTGAGGGGAAGTAGGCATGGAGAGCCAGACACGTTGGTGGACATGTGCATCTTTTTTTTTTTAAGATTTTATTTATTTATTAATGAGAAAGATGGGAGGAGAGAGGGAGAGCCAGACATCACTTTGGTACATGTGCTGCCGGGGATTGAACTCAGGGCCTCATGCTTGAGAGTCCGATGCTTTATCCATTGCACCGCCTCCCGGACCACATGGACACACGCATCTTTTGTACCCTCTCTGTTCAAAGAGGCAGCTAACTTTCCCTTGAACAGCAGCAATTGTGCAGATGTCTGTGGACTTTCTAACCAATGACCCTTTGTCTGTCCATCCTGCTCACAGAAGCACCACTACCGGGAGCTCCCTGCGGAGGTGCGGGAGACGCTGGGCTCCCTGCCCGACGACTTCGTGCGCTACTTCACCTCACGCTTCCCCCACCTCCTCTCCCACACCTACCGGGCCATGGAGCTGTGCTGTCACGAGAGACTCTTCCAGCCCTACTACTTCCACGAGCCCCCAGAGCCCCAGCCTCCAGTGACTCCGGGCCCCTCTGAGCCTGGGCGGGCCCCGTGCTGGTGACCCCAGCTGTGACCGACGGCCTGGCCTGTTCAGCCAGTGCCCAACGCCTCCCGGCCAGCGGGGAGGCCAGCCTCCTCAACAAGTGCCTTGAGCTGCGGCTCTGCAGAAGACAACGCTGCCCCAGGACGTGGGAGAAACACCCCACAGGGAGCTGGGGAGGCATCGGCCAGAAAGCGTTACCGTGGGGGGTGTCTGCAGAGACGCACCTTTCACCTTCTGGACAAGCTTAGATTCCATCCATTTCCTTCTCAGCTTCCTGTCTGGTGTCCACCCGTGGCCTTTAAAGAAGAGAGAAGGAACCCCCAGCTTTGCCTGTGTGCCGGCGTCAGGAGCACCTCTGCACCAGGCAGCTGGGCCAAGGTGCACTGCCCACACCCTCTGCTCAAGTGGGGCTCGGGAGGGAGCTGGTGTCACCCAGATGTCACATGTCCACTGGCTTGAAATGTGCCTGAGCATCCCAGGTGCCTGCAACCGGTGTGAGCCTGGAGCTGGGGGCCAGGGCATGGGGCCAGGCCCACACACCTGAGCAGGTGAGACCGTGCGTACACATCTCTAGGAAGCGAAGGGGGAGCTCTGATCTGAAGCAAAAGCAGCTTGGGTTGCTAGTGACCTGAGTGGTGACCTTTGTGAGTTTGTGTCCTGGGCCACTGGGGGTGTTCAGGAGTGACTGGGTAAGGGACAGACGTTTGTCCAGAGGGAAGCAGGCCGAGAGGACTCACAGCTACCCCAGGAGAGCCCCGGGCCAGCAGGACACCCGCCAGCCAGGGGCACTGTGTGCTTTGTGGACAGCCTTTTATGTGTGTGTGTTTGGGGGCAGATTTTAATGACTATATTTTGATGATACTATAGGATGCTACTTGAGCATAGGTGAGCTGAACTCACCTCAGAGCTTACTCGTGAAGAAAGGACGCAGGATACATAGCACATCTATTCTGTGTGACACAAAACTCCCCGCACCCCCAGGAAGTGTTGCTACCCAGAGCATTCTCCGGTGCGGGAGAGCCAGACACTACGCCCTGCGCCCTAGTCAGGGTTTCAAAGTAATATATTTTTAACTATATCAATACAAGTTTGTTTCTCAAATTAATAGAATATTTAATTTCAGTTAAGAAATAATCCTGTCTCTCCTCTACCGAGGGCCTTAGCAATGACATGCAATCAGGGTTCCGTGGAAGAGAACGTTTTCCAAGTATTTCCTCCAGCCAGGCCTGGGTCCGAGGGGTCCCGGCAGGGACTCAGAGCTCTCAGAAGCTCCTCTCCACGTGAGGACTGTCCTGTGGAGTTTCCCCAGCTGACAGAGAAATCACTGTTTCTCCTCGGAGCGAGTGTCCCCACGGTGGCTCTGTGTGAGGGCTAGGCCGCAGAAAGTCCCCCTCTGCCTGGACAGGCATCAGGGCCTCCCCTCCGGAGCTGAGTGCCACGCCGCGTCTGTGAAGCTCACCAGTTACCTCGTTTAGACCCCGGAGCCCCAGCAGCCTGTGCCGGCCCCGTGGTGCCTTCTGCCACACGCTTCTCCAGAACAGGCGTGCCCGACGCCCGCCTGCCTCCTGCCCGCCTCTCGGTGTGAAGATAGTGACAGCAGGGTCAGCTGTGGGCTGCCCAGGTGTCCTCCCTGTTTGGCCTCACTTGCAGTGGGGGTTGGGGATGACCCTTTTCTTCTGCCTCAATATTTTCTAGCCACTCAGCTTTGTCCAGCTCACTCCTCCCTGTACCTTGTCCTGGGATCTCACTGTGCGAGCCCAGCAGGGCCCTGGTCACAGGGACACATGGGCGGTGAGAGACAGCACTGCGGAGAGGACACGGCGGTGGAGCCGGGCGAGCTCCCGCCCTGCCCTTCAGCTGCCCCCCCCCGGGTCCCGTGCCATCACCAGTCCTTCGGCGGGTGTGCCAGTGCTTGGTGGGCACCTGGTACAGAAGCACCTCAACCCGTGTGGTGTGGCCCCTCTAGAAAGCTGGCCTCCTGGCCTGCCGGGCCTGGTGGCGTCTTTCCTTGGACAAAACAACTGTCTGCAGCCTGTGTGCTCTGTCCCAGCTGAGCCGCGTCACCTTCGGTTCAGGGCCAGTGACGTCCGCTGTCCTTGGACGGCTGTTGCGTGTTGTGAGGATGCTCCTTCTGGAAGCATCTGAGCATGTCTCTCCACACGTTGGCATTCCCGAGACACTAACTTGTTGGAAGCCTCCTCGAGTCTGCTGTCGGATCTGTCTCTGGCCCCCCCTTTAACTGTGGTTTGAGAGTTCCACACATCACTAGGCCTCAGAGCACTTGCACTTTTGGGAACTGTCGATATCATTCGGTAAGTTAGGAAGTTGCCAACGTCCTTCTTCCCTCCGACTCAGTGTGGTGGTCACGGCTACAGACCCGTGGCAGTGAGACACCCTGGCCCTCACACGTATGACATTGCAGGAAGGGCCACAGGTGTGTGGGTCTGGCAAGGTGTGGTGTGACGAGATGTCATCGCCGTCGCAGCCCTTAGCACAGTCACAGGCACCAGCTGGCTGGCATCCTGGGTGCTGGGGACTCCAGGTCGGAGAGCTTTCTCCTCTTGGTGTCCTGTCTTTCCGGCCGGGTCAGGATTTCCCAGGACTGCTCCCATCCTCCATCTCTGCCCAGCAGCCTGTCCGTCTCCCGCTCTCCCACAGGAGGGGTGAGTTCTGCCTTCCTGCCGGGAGAGCGGGGAGAGGGCACAGCGCCCTGCGCAGAGCTCCCTCTCAAGTGGCCTTGCTTCCCAGCATTCTTCTCTCCTTGCTCTTCACGTCCGCGTCCTGTCACCCCGCGTGGCTTTCCCCGGAGGCGTCATGAGGGTCCTCTGCAGGTGAGGCGAGGTTCTGCCTTCCAGGGTCAGACCCGCCATTTGATACCAAAGTGTCCACCTCATCAGGCCGGTGTCCCGTGAGTCACTCTGCGCCGAGGCTTGTGCAGCTCGCAGGTGCTTTCCACCCTCCTAGAGACCCAGAGCGGCCTTAACTAACACTTCAGCCGCATCCCCGCCCTGCCAGCCGCCGTGCTCCGGGTGTCTGGGGAGGCCCGTGTTCCTCCTCGGTGTCCCAGAGGCCGTGACGGGGGCGTCCCCACATGCCTAGAGAGCATTGCCAACCATCGATGCCGCATTCTCAGATGCAGACCTTACGTGGTGTCCTTTTTGCAATGGCCTATTTATTTAACCTATTTATATTTATTTAATTTTTACTCTGAAGTGTATCCAGCTACAGTTGCACTTGCCTACAGCACACCAGACAGCAGCCTTCCCCATCTTAAAGCTGGAAATGTCACACTGTATCCCTCCCTCTGCAGGGTGGAAGCCTTCCTGTCGTTGTGCTGTTTGGGGGTGAATAATGTGATTGGGTGAAAATGTTGATTTTTAAGTGATCCTAAAAACTGTGCCATGTGTCTCCTCTGTGCGTGGTGTGTATTAACTGTGTGGTACGACCCTCTTGGTGGACCCTAAAAACCCTTTTTTAGCTTCATATTTTATAAATTGCCAGATGGTACAACTTTTATGTGTATTTTTAAAGCTCAGTGATGTGAGGATAATAGTCTAAGTTAAACGGCCTATTTTTGTACTTCCTGTACAGTTTTATAATTCTGCTGACTGATGATAGCGTCCTATGCTGAGCCAGCCACAAATAAAGGTAGTTTTAGACCCAGAAACCAGCTTGCTTTGTAAAGGCTTGATTGCTATCCGGGGGCGGGGGGTCTGGGCAGGAGTCTGGAGGGAGGCCGAATTGAGAGGGCGGGGGGCACGTTGCCCACAGGGTCCGAAGCTGGGGGCATTCTCCTTCATGGCTGTTTGTGAGGAAATCTTTGGAGCACTGCAGGGAACCCTCAGGTATTATCTGGGGGCCGGGAAGAGCACTGCTGCAGGCGTCTTGCCTTTCCTCTGTTTCGCCCTCTGTCAAGAGTGAGGGGTAGGGGGTGAGGAAGGGAAGGAGCTGGCTGCGGGAGGGAGTGGTGGAGCCGGCAGCTCAGAGCCCCGGCAGCAGCCCTGGTGGTGATAAACGTGATGTGAGCTGGACTTCTTCCGGGCAGGCCTCGTGCTGAGAATAGGCTCCCACCTGGGCCCAGAGAGCCCCAGGAAGAGAAAACCACCGGGATGACTGCCCGGCACTGCTGGAAGCTGCCCCAGCAGGTTCTCACACCAGCCTGCCCCAGCCACAGGCCAAGGACCAGGCTCAGGGTGACTGGGCCCTTTTCCTGCCCTGGCCCCTCCCTTCTGGGGAAATTGGAGGAGACCCCCACTCTCTCTTGCACCGGGGAGAGGACTCTGAAGGGCTCATCGGCCAGGACGGCTTAGCAGGGGCTGCAGGGACGCGGGAGGACCTGGGGCTGTTGGCCCTGCTCACTGCTGCCTGGCGCAGAGACAGCTCTCGGGCACTCCGCAGAGCGAGGAGCCATGTTTTGGACTGGCCCAGATCAGGGAGAAAGGGAGGCGTAGCACCTTAACTGCCTCTGGGAAGAGTGAGAGGTCCGAGGCCCTAGGAAGGCGGCCCGCGGGCGCTAGGAGCGCTGGCACGGCATGGCTGCACACTGAGTGGTGCCCCCTTGCGTGCTGAGTCGGTGTTGAGCTGCGGGAGGTTGAACTTGGGGAGATAACGCAGAGTGTCATCAGTGAACGCGCCTGCTTTCTGCCCTTCCTGTACCATCTGGGCTGGACCCAGGTCCTGGCTTCAAGAGATCGTGGTGACAGTCCAAGGAAGAGTTGCCCCTCCTGTCTGCTCTTCCTGCTGTGCTGGGCTTTCTTACCCTGGGGCCAGTCTGATTAAGCACATTTGTTTTTTTATTGATCTAATTATGACTGACAAGTCCATTGGATAAGAGGGCTACAATTCCACACAGTTCCCACCACCAGAGCTCCCTGTCCCATCCCCTCCATTGGAAGCTTCCCTGGTCTTCATCCCTCTGGGAGCAGGGACCCAGGATCATTATGGGGAGCAGAAGGTGGGAGGTCTGGCTTCTGTCATGGCTTCTCCACTGGACATGGGTGTTGGCAGGTGGATCCACACCCCCAGCCTGTGTCTGTCTGTCCCTAGTGGGGCAGGGCTCTGGGGAGGGGAGGCTCCAGGACACATGGGTGAGGCTGTATGTCTGCCCAGGGAGGTCAGGTTGGTGTCATGGCAGCATCTGCACCTTGGTGGCTGAAAAAACATTAAGATATAAAGCAGGACAAATTGTTTAAGGAACCTAAAGGTAGGAATAGAGCAGATGAGATTTGGGTCTCCATTTTGGAAAAAGCTAGGGAGTCTTTTAGGTATATTCCAAGGGGCCCATGACTTTACTAGCTAACAGGCAGGTAGGCTAATGGTATTGTGTGGGGAGATGGTGTCAGAGTTGGAAATAAGACAAGAAAGCTGGATCAGGTAAGAGTAACTCCCAAATATGGGAAAAGTATATAAATATTGTTAACTATAAACCCCATTGATCTGATCTGAGACCCATATTCAGCCTCAGCCAGGAGCCTGTGTAACCTCTGCATCCCTGTAGGTCTGAGCTGGCATTCTGTGATCATAGCTGGGAACATTCTAGGCCGCACTCATTTCAGGACCCACCTCCTCAAGTGACGGAGTGTGTTGACCCAGCTTCCCTTCAGAGAGTGGGGCAGTTCCTACCACTGTTGATCCGTGTTGAGGACAAGGTCCTATAGAGACCCACAAAGGGGTCCACTATGTTGTTCCTGATGGAGATGACCAGTGACAGTGGAGAGAGGGATCTGTTAAGAGGTCATGTCCCATCATGTCTCTGTGGGAATACCAGGGCTCCCTAACTAGGGCCCCAGATGATGGGGTGACCTGGTAGTGACCAAAAGAACCATCATTAAAGTGGTCAGTCTCCTGCCCTTATCCAGCTTTTGCAGTCCTTACTTAATCTGACATGACTGGACTTGGGGTGACTGAGGGTAGTGAGATAGGAGGTAGGTGAGGAGGGTGTCTAGTTCATGGCACCTTTTTTAGGCCTTTCTACTTGCTGCATTTATTGAGTCTCTGCAAACTATTGCACACTTTCACTTTAAGGTGTATATTTCCCCTGATTTATGGATACACGCACACATGTGCCCTGTCCCGTGGGCCCTGGTCTGTATCCAGGTTCTGTAGTTTTGTTAGGAAGTGAACCACCCGAAATAGAGTTAAGGCGTCCTTTGAGCTGGCGAAGGTCTTGCCAGAGTTCTGGAGCTGCAGGGCTGACACCCCAAGCCTGGCGTCTGTGGCACTGGCTGCCTTGATTTGCTTGAGCTCAGCAGATGCAAGGCCAATTGGTCTGGTCAGGAGAAGCCTGCAGGAAATTGAGCCCCGCCCCACGGGTTCCAGGACTGGGAGAAATGTGGGTTTTATAGAGAATGGGGAAGGTTCCTGCGGTCTTAGATTTTAAGAAGGCAATGGATAGTTATTGTTATAACCAAGTTATTTGGGGATTTGGTTTATTTTGAAAACCCCATGATTAGGATTTACTGTACCTTATAATACTTTAACATGATTTATGTCATTTAATGCTATTTACCATTAACTTTATCTTATATACTGACAATACCAGTTGCTTCTGGTCTCCCTTGTCTGAGATTGTAGGTGATTTAATATTAAAAAGAAAAAAAAAGGAGAGAGAATGGTCAGACGCTGGCGGGTCAACAATCAGATCTGAGGCTACCTCTGGGCTGTGGGCAGAGGAGTCAGGCCAGGCCCTAAGAAGTCAGGCTGGAAGACTGGTGAGAGGAGGAGAGGACAGTGACTGAGTGAACTTGGCTTTGAGAGGGTTGGCAGGTGAGCCCAGCAAGCCTTTCTCTTGTCCGGTGCCTTTCCAAATACACCTGCCTGTGCCTGGTGCTGGCTGAGGGGTGTTCACAATGCCACGGAAATGCACTCAGCACTGCCTGCAGGAGACACATCACTGAGAAGACGAGTCACCAGGTGACTCAGGCCCTGCGAGCGTCCCAGAAGATCATAAAGCCAAACGCAGAGCCCAAATGCCAAGGGTGATGACAAGTCTGGCCTTGAGCTTGTGACGGCACTGGGGCTAGAAGGTGGGCCGTGAGTGGCGTTGAGGAGATGAACTGGTTGTGCTCAGACGCCTGTCCTGTGGCAGAGTTCACTTTGCAGTCTTGCTTCTGGAGGGCCAAGCCGGAATAGGGTAACAGGAGCTTCCAGTCCGGGATCAAGGACTGTCAGCAGTGCCAGGGAGCTCTGGGCCTCAGGAGGAGTCCAGCCGAGGGCCCAGCCTCAGACTGACCGGCCCAGGAAGAACGCCTTCCTTGGCTTAGAAGTTGGGCTCCACGTGCATCTGAGCCACTTCCCAGCTCAGGCCTGTTTCCTGGAAGAGATGCCTGACTGGTGTGGGTCACAGGAAGTGGAGAGGGAGGGGCCTGCCCAGAAAGCTGTTCACGACATGCTGGGGGCTGGCGGTCCTCCAGGATTCTCCCAGGGCAGCTTGTCTCCCAGACACACGAGAAGGTGACTAGAGCAAAGCCCCAGTCCGCGTGGACCCAGGGCATTGCCATGGCCGTACTGGTTTCTGGATCTTCTCGACAAGTTCCGGATTCTCTGTGGACAAGGAGGATCCGTCTGCTCATCTTCTGTGCCCTTTACCCCTGCCACCTCCATCCTGCTTCGAGTATTGTCGCCACATCTGGAGATAAAGCTGCTCTATTTGATCACAACAGAGTTACAGATGGACAGACAGAGAACAGAGTCACAGATGGACAGAGACAGAGAACAGAGTTACAGATGGGCAGACAGAGAACAGAGTTACAGATGGACAGACAGAGAACAGAGTTACACATGGACAGGGACAGAAAGTTATGGACAGAGAGGACAGAGTTACATACGGACAGAGACAGAGAACAGAGTTACACATGGACAGAGAGACAGGACAGAGTTACACATGGACAGAGACAGAATTATGGACAAAGAGGACAGAGTTACACATGGACATAGACAGAGTTATGGACAAAGAGGACAGAGTTACACATGGACATAGACAGAGTTATGGACAAAGAGGACAGGGTTACATATGGACAGAGACAGGACAGAGTTATACATGGACAGAGACAGAGGACAGAATTACACATGGACAGAGACAGAGGACAGAGCTACACATGGACAGAGACAGAGTTATGGACAGAGAGGACAGAGTTACAGATGGACAGGGAAAGAGGACAGGGTTACACATGGACAGAGACAGAGAACACAGAACTGGCCAAGAGAGCCTGGGGCTTGTCGACTTCCTTGACGAGGCTTTCAGCTTCTCATGGTGTTCAGAGCTGGTGACAAAGACATCATTTCCGGGCTGTCAGGCAGTGTCCGCTGTGATAGCAGGCCCTGTTTGAGGCATAAGCAGCTGGAAAGGGCAGGAAAGTCTGTTGGGCAAAGGCCCCTAGCCGCCAGGCGCTCGGCAGCGTCCAGGGGGAGCTCTGTGGGGAGACGCTCACTAGCGACCTGGCCAGGGGGTTTCCGGAGCCTTGACTGTCACCCCGACAGTCCTGTGAGTGTTCTCCCAGCAGCCTCGCCCTGCCTGGGCTCTGCACAGACTCGTGTGTGTGGAGTCTGGGGGCAGGTCCAAGCCCCAGAGGTGGCCTGAGGGCCCTGCAGCTGCTCTCTGGGCCCAGACCTCCACCCTGTCACCTCTGACCCTTGACACACACACTGTTGTGTCCGTCCACTGAAGGCAAGTAGCAAAGACGTGGATCGTCTGAAAGAAAAGCAACGGGACTGCCCTCAGACCTTGTGAGGACTATGGTGGCGGGTGTGGTGTGAAACTGTAACCCTAGACGCTTACAATTTTGTAAACCATTATTAAATCACTAATACAAATATATATTTAAAAGTGATTTTTGGGGTTAGAAAATAGCATAATGGTTATGCAAACCTTGATGTTTGAGGCTCTGAGGCACTCTCCCTGGTGAGCTACCTGCTGGCCATATACTCAAACATTTCTTTTCCTTTTTAAAAATTATTATTTATTATTATTATTTTACCAGAGCACTGTTCAGCGTTGGCTTATGCTATTATTTATTATTATTAGTTTACCAGAGCACCGTTCAGCTTTGGCTTATGGTGGTGTGGGGGATTGAGCCTGGGACTTTGGAGCCTTAGGCATGAGAGTTTGTATAACCATTATGCTGTCTACCGTCCGCCCTTAAATATTGTTTATTTACGGGAGTTGGGCGGTAGTGCAGCAGGTTAAGTGCATGTGGTGTGAAGCACAAGGACCAGTGTAAGGATCCCAGTTCGAGCCCCCGGCTCCCCACCTGCAGGGGAGTCGCTTCACAGGCGGTGAAGCAGGTCTGCAGGTGTCTATCTTTCTCTCCTCCTCTCTGTCTTCCCCTCCTCTCTCCATTTCTCTCTGTCCAACAACAATGACATCAATAACAACAACAATAACTACAACAATAAAAAATGAAGGCAACAAAAGGGAATAGATAAATATTAAGGAATATTTATTTATCTGATAGAGACAGAAATAGAGAAGGAAGAGGGAGACGGGTAAGATCAGGAGGCGAGAGACACCTGCAGCTCTGCTTCAGTGCCCAAGAAGCCCTCTCTCGGCAGGTGGGAGCAGGGGTTGCGCAAGGTGACCTAAGTGCTCCACCAGGTGTGCCGCCACCCAGCTCCCTCAAACACTTCCATTTATTCAGTTAATTTACTAGTGATTTAATGACGATTAACAAGATTGTCCGATATCAGGGACAGTTCCACACAGTTCCCACCACCGAAGTTCCGTGTCCCATCCCCTCCACTGGGAGCTTCCCTGTTCTTCATCCCTCTGGGAGCAGGGACCCGGGATCATTATGGGGAGCAGAAGGTGGGAGTTCTGGCTTCTGTCGTTGCTTCTCCACTGGACATGGGTGTTGGCAGGTGGATCCACACCCCCAGCCTGTGTCTGTCTGTCCCTAGTGGGGCAGGGCTCTGGAGAGGGGAGGTTCCAGGACACACGGGTGAGGGCGTCTACCCAGGGGAGTCAGGATGGCGTCATGGCAGCATCTGCAGTTTGGTGGCTGAAAGGTGGTGAGATAGAAATCAGAACAAATTGTTTAATAATCAGGAACATAAAGGTAAGAATAGAGCAGTTGGAACTAAGCGTCTTCCAGTGGAGAGAAGCCAGGAAATCTATTTTAGGCGTGTTCCTAGGGGCTCACGACTTCAGTCATTTTGGCCTGAGCCTGGCAGCTACCATGCAGGAGGACTAAAAGTCTTGTCTGGGGAGATGGTGTCAGAGTTGGGAACAGGCCTCGGAAGCTCCCGCATTTCTTACTCTAGGATTCAGGGCCCCAAGAGAACAGTCCCTTCAAACAGCAGCGACCAAGTCCTGCAAATGCGTCGTGGAGCCCGCCTTTGCCCTCTGCCGTCAGACGCTGTGCCCCAAGCCTTTGCTCCCTGACAAGTCGCGGGCGACCCTGTCATCTTCCTAAGGAGCAGCTGGTTTTCCACCTGGGGCCCCTGGGGATGGGGGCACCGCAGTCCATCCTCCCCTCACGGCAGAGGTCAGGGAAAGGCCATCAGCTGGCATCACGACCCTGGTTTCCAGGGAGCAGCCCCCAGACACCCAGCCCTGGGCTCCAGCACCGTGCGGGTGACTCCGAATGAATCTGCTGAGGGCCTCCTCCTCCTCCAAACACAGCCTTCAGGTGCAGCTCGTCCAAACCTGCGAGTGAGGGAGGAGGAATGTCCCCTGTCTCTTCCCGCCTCTGTCCTGCCTCTGCCTCTGCCTCTGCCTCTGCCTCTCCCTCTGCCTCTGCCTCTGCCTCTCCCTCTGCCTCTGCCTCTGCCTCTGCCTCTCCCTCTCCCTCTCCCTCTGCCTCTGCCTCTGCCTCTGCCTCTCCCTCTGCCTCTCCCTCTCCCTCTGCCTCTGCCTCTGCCTCTCCCTCTGCCTCTCCCTCTCCCTCTGCCTCTCCCTCTGCCTCTCCCTCTGCCTCTCCCTCTCCCTCTCCCTCTCTCCCTCTCTCCCTCTCCCTCTCCCTCTCCCTCTCCCTCTGCCTCTGCCCGCGGCCAGGCGGCTCTCGTCTTGCAGCCGGGAGGGCGCATTTCGGCCACTAGATGGCGCCCACAGCACGTGAGATTCCGGAATGAAGCCCTAGACTCTGGTTCTGATAGTTTTGGAAGCTGACACCTTTCACTGGGGAGCTGGCTGCTTCCTTCCTTCCTTGATTCCTCCCTTCCTCCCTCCTTCTCATTCTTTCTTTATTTCCTTCCTTCCTTCTCTTTCTTATTTTCTTCCTTTTTCTTTCTCTTTCTTCTTTCTTATTTTCTTCCTTTATTTTCCTTCCTTCCTTCTTTTTCTTACTTATTTTCTTCTTTCTTTCTTTCTTTCTTTCTTTCTTTCTTTCTTTCTTTCTTTCTTTCTGTCTTTCTGTCTTTCTTTCTTTCTTCCTTCCTTTCTTTTCCCCAGAGCACTGCTCAGCTCTGGCTTCTAGTAGTGTGGGAGGATTGAACCTGAGACTTCAGAGCCTCAAGCAAGACAATCTGTTTACATAGCCATTATGCTATCTGCCCCCCTCCCTTTTGAAAATTTTTATTTATTTGTTATTGGATAAAGACAGGCACTGAGAGGGCGGGGGAGACAGAGAGACACCTGCAGTCCTGTGGCACCACTTTTGAAGCTTCCCCTGCAGGCGGAAATCAGGGGCTCGAACCTGTGTCGTCGTGCCCTGTGATGTGTGCGCTTCACCAGGCGCCCCGCTGCCTGGCCCCCGGCATCTAAGTCATGTGTTTCCACAGCTCTTCTCACTGGCAAAGGTGAGTGCACGGAACAGCCTCTGCTGTGAGTGACCTGCATCTGCCTCTGCTCTCAGCTTGAACACTTTTTGCCTGTTTGTGCAAAGCCGCTCTGCTGGGGTAGGCCTCTCCCCTTTATTTTTAGGTGTGCAGGGATCTGATGATTTTTAGCTACACATAAAAGGTGTGTGTGAGGGGGATTGTGAGGATGTGGTTGATCTACCGAGAGGTTGAACAAGGAGGGACAGGAGTCACCCCAAAGGTTTTCCCCGTCCTATCAGACTCCCCGCCTCACAAAGCACCCCGCATTCCTGATACTATGGCCATTAGATAAAAAGAAAGGGGAGATGTCAGGAAATTGTGAGGAGCCTCACAAAGCACCCTGCATTCCTGACACTATGCAGTCAAATGCTCTACCACTGAGTTATACCCCCAACATTCCTGACACTAGGGCCTTTCTACACAACCATTGTTTTGCCTGAGAGATCCCCACCCACTCCATTCCTTTGATGTATCTTCTTTCTACCTCGAGACCCTCCCTGCCTGCAGGGTGACATTAATCCCACCAGTTAAAGCCCTCACCGCAGTTGCTAAGGAAGTTCCTGCCTTCCCAGCCCCTTTTGCCTTTCTCCACCCCCTTCCTAGCCATTTCCGTTTCCGACTTGCCACTTCTGGGCCTACTGTTTAAAAGCCTTGTCTCTGATCAATAAAGACATTGCACTGCCTCTCCACCACGAGTTCATGAGTCATCTCTCCCGTGTTGCTGAGTGAGCAGCAGCCCAGGCTGGCTCCGGTCAAGCTCTCTCCAACCCAGAGAGTACGGGCCCGGGAAGAGGCACCCCCACACTAACCCGGCATGTGTGTGTATCACGAATGTCACAGACACAGGGCAGCCCCACAGCTGTGGTGTTGGCCGGCCTTCTGCAGGGGCCAACAGATGGCTTCTCCCGGCTTGGACAGACACTGCACATCAAATGTCAGAGGAGGCTGGGCGGATAGCATAAGAATGGTTCTGCAAAAGACTGCCTGAGCCTCTGAGGTCCCAGGTTCAACCCCCAGCACCACCGTGAACCAGAGCTGAGTAGGGCTCTGGTCTCTTTCTCTCACTAAAATGAAAATGAAATAAAACAGCAGAAGGAAATGATACAGCAGTTTCTCAATAATAACCACAACCCTCCACAAGATGCTACTGTTCCATTTATAGATGTGCCCCCAACCCCTGGAGTTGAAAGCAGAGACTGGGGGAAATATGTACACACACCGGTCCACTGACACGGAGAGACAAAGTGTAACACAGAGGCACTGCGACACTGCTCATCTTAAAAGGAGGAGCCTCTGGCACGGACTGGATGTGGCGGTCCTTGCACCTCACCTGGGGAAGCTGTGGCTGTGGGGCAGACCCTCGCAGCTCTCACCAATACGAGGTCCTCGTGGGGACAGCATGTGGGGTGTGGCTCCTCGGGCTGGGGCAAGGGGGGCACCATTGTTTGGGTGGTGAGATAGGAGGGGGGACATGGGGCGCTTACAGAACGCCACAGAGGTGTGTGCTGAAGGCGGTGGAAACGGGTACGTGTTACGACTTGTGTGTTTTATCACAATAAAGACATGGGAGGTCGGGGCAGGGTAGTGGTGGACCCAGTAGAGTGCACATGTACGGTGCACGAGGATCTGGGTTCAAGCCCCTGGTCCCCAGCTGCTGGGGGTGGGGGCCGTGGGGAAGAGAAGCTTCACAAGTGGTGACGCGATACTGTAGCCCAGCTGTCCCTCTCTCCCTCTCCCTATCTTCCCCTCTCCACTCAATTTCTTTATTTCTATCCAAAATCAATTAACAAATGAGTTGAATCATTTAATTATAGGGGCTGGGAAGCGGTACACCTGGTCAAGTGCACACAGGGGTTTGAGCCCCGCTCTCCACTTGCAGTGGGGATGTTTCTCAGGTGGCAAAGCAGGTCTGCAAGCGTCTGTCTTTCTCTCTCCCTCGCTCTGTCTTTTAAAATATTTTTATTGGGAGTCGGCGGTAGCGCAGCAGGTTAAGCGCACGTGGCGCAAAGCGCAGGGACCGGCGTAAGGATCCCGGTTCGAGCCCCCCGCTCCCCACCTGCAGGGGAGTCGCTTCACAGGCGGTGAAGCAGGTCTGCGGTTGTCTATCTTTCTCTCCTCCTCTCTGTCTTCCCCTCCTCTCTCCATTTCTCTCTGTCCTATCCAACAACGACTACAACAATTAAAAAAAAAAAAGTATATACTAGGGAGTCTGGCGGTAGCACAGAGGGTTAAGCACTCGGGCCGGTGTAAGGATTCTGGTTCGAGCCCCCAGCTCCCCACCTGCAGGGGAGTCGCTTCCCAGGCGGTGAAGCAGGTCTGCAGGTGTCTGTCTTTCTCTCCCCCTCTCTGTCTTCCCCTCCTCTCTCCATTTCTCTCTGTCCTATCCAACAATGACGACATCAATAACAACAACAAAATAACTGCAACAACAATAAAAGACAACAACAATAAGGGCAACATAGGGAAAATAAATATTTAAAAATGTAAAATATATTTTTATTATTGGATAGAGAAAGAGAATATGAGAGGGGAGAGATAGAAGGGAGGAGAGACAGAGAGACACCAGCAGCCCTGCTTCACCACTTGTGAAGCTTTCCCCCTGCAGGTGGGGACCAGGGGCTCGAACCTGGGTCCTTGTGCGTTGTGATGTAAGTGCTCAACCAAGTGTGCCATTACCTGGTCCACTCTCCCTGTCTCCCTTCCCCTCTCAATTCTGTCTGTCTATCCAATAAAAGGGGGGGGGATGGCCACCAGGAGCAGTGGGTTTGTAGTGCTGGCGCTGAGCACCAGAGACTAGAGGGAAATAAAACAACCTCTAGGGAGTCGGGCGGTGGCGCAGTGGGTTAAGTGCTCATGGCACGAAGCACACGGACCGGCATAAAGATCTCGGTTCGAGCCCCCGGCCCCCCACCTGCAGGGGAGTTGCTTCACAGGCGGTGAAGCAGGTCTGCAGGTGTCTGTCTTTCTCTCCCCCTCTCTGTCTTCTCCTCCTCTCTCCATTTCTCTGTCCTATCCAACAACAACGACATCAATAACAACAACAATGACTAAACAAAGAAGGGCAACAAAAGGGAATAAATCAATATTAAAAAGACCTCTAAAAAGATGTAATGGTTTAATTACATTATAAAAGACAGAAGAAATGGGGGCAGAGGGGAGGCCATGGCACAGCCATCAAAAGACACATATGACATATGTCCAGACTTGACTTTTCAGGCTCAAGCCCCTGGCAGGGGGAGTTTCATGAGCAGCAGAGCAGGGCTGCGGGGGCCTCTCCTCTCTCCCTGTCTCCTGCCTCTCTCCCTTCCCATTTCTGTCTCTGTAGGAAAAGAAAAGAAGGGAGCCGGGCGGTGGTGCAGTGGGTTAAGCGCACGTGGCGCAAAGCACAAGGACTGATGTTAAGGATCCCGGTTCGAGCCCCCAGTTCTTCACCTGCAGGGGAGTCGCTTCACAGGCGGTGAAGCAGGTCTGCAGGTGTCTGTCTGTCTCGCCCCCTCTCTGTCTTCTCCTCCTCTCTCCGTTTCTCTCTGTCCTGTCCAACGACAACATCAATAATAACAACAATAATAACCACAACAACAATGAAAAAGAACAAGGGTAACAAAAGGGAAAATAAAAAATTTTTAAAAAATTTTTAAAAGTAAAGCAAAGAAGGCCACTGCGAGGAGTGCGTTTGTTGTGCAGGCACCATGCCCCAGCTATAACCCTGATAGAAAAAAGAAAAGTAAGAGAAACAGGAGTGGCTGAGGAGTGGTACCCAGCCAGGAAGCATGTGACTAGGGAGGGTGAGGAGGAGACACACCCGGATCAGCACTGAGAAGCCTGCGGTACGGACGTCCACAGCGGCCCCATCACCTGCCACCTGTCACCTCGTGGGGTGTCCGGCACCCGCCTCAGCTCCCCACCAACGTCCCTCCGAAGGGTAAGATGACGCTTCCCACTAGGGCTGGAGGTCCCAGGGCTGCTTCCTGCTGGTGTTCTAGGCGGCTCCTGCGGACGCCCCTCTCAGGTCTCTGTGCTCCCGACCATGGCTGTTTCCTGTTTTTGTCGTCTCTCTTCCTCTCCGCTGTGTCTCTGGGTGTCCCTGTGGCTGAGCGGGGCTCCTTCTCTCAGAGCTGATGCGCTGGGGCAGGGACAGTCTCGCTGTCAGGACGAATCTCCCACAGGTTGTCTCCAGACTTGAGGGCCACGTTCCCACACGCATGGCCGCTTTATAGACACATGGGGTCTCCCTTTCCCTTTAGTCTCTGTCTGGAAAATGTGACGTGAGCAGATACTTCGTGACACGCGCATGCAGCTTGCAAGCTGACTGCACAGCACAGCGTCTAAAGAACAGCCCTGGATGAAAGGGCTTCAGGCCTCCGCCTACCCTGTTCCCACCAGGCATGGCCACCCTCCCAAGCTTAATGCTTTTTTTTATTTTTTAACTTTTAATTTGATAGAACAGAGAGAAATTGAGTGGGAGGGGAGATAGAGACAGAGAGACACCTGCAGCCCTGCTTCACCACTTATGAAGCTTTTCCCCTGCAGGTGGGGACAGGGGGCTTGAACCTGGGTCCTTGTGTGTGGTAACACATGCACTTAACCAGGTGCACCACCACCAGGCCCTGGTTAATGCTCTCGATTGCTTTTTTCCTAGCGCCCCTGCACAAGCACACACACGCACACACACAGCACACACACGCTCACAGGCACACAGTATGCACACACAGTATGTACACACACAGCACACAGTATGCACACACAGTATGTACACACACAGCACACAGTATGCACACAGCACACAGTATGCACACACACAGCACACAGTATGCACACAGCACACAGTATGCACACACACAGCACACAGTATGCACACACACAGCACACAGTATGCACTCCTATTCATGTTCAGTCCACGTAGCCAGTGCACAACGAGACGCATCCAAGGCCTTTGTGCAATGCTTAGCCCACTGCCTCAGTCCAGCAGATAGCTCACCTAGACAGTGCGTCTGCTTCATGCACACAGTCCAGGTCTGAGCCCAGCTCCCACTTCACCAGGGGGAGACTCAGTGCTGTGGTGCTTAGTCCTCCTCTGTGTCTGTCTCTCACTCTCTATCTGAAAACGTTTACCCAGAAAGGTGAAGCCCTGGTGATGACAAAGAAGAGATTAGCTCACTCACTTTTTTATAAAGCACAGGATCCCTTTGGGAGGGGCACTAGTCCCACTTTGCAGAGGAGGAACAGGGAACTGGGGCGCAGTGTTAGAAAGAGAGTTCATGCAGGCGGTTCAGTGTGAGACAGGCCACGTCTCCTGTTGCGCCATGCAGAGCTCTCTCTCGGCTATTTGGGAAGGAATTGCGGCTCACTGGGTGTACGATGCTCAGCTCCACAAGACGTGTCCTGAATCCCCAGAAAACAATATACACTCACTAGCATTTTTTTTTTACCAGAGTGCTGCTCAGCTCTGGCTTATGGTGGTGTGGGGAACTGAACCTGGGACTTTGAAGCCTCAGGCATGAGAGTCTCTTTGCATAACCGTTATGCTACCTCCCCGTGCCTTTAGTAGTGATTTTAAGAGTTCCTAATGACTGTCTCTCTGTATCTTTCTCCATGTCTATATATTTGCCACCAGGGTTACTGCTGGAGCTTGGTGCCAGCACCATGATTCACCACTCCCAGTGACCTCTTATACTGGATGAGACAGAGAGAGGAGGGGGAGGTAGAGAGGGAAAGACAGACACCCGCAGCCCTGTTTTACGACTTGGCTTAGCCCATGGTGAAGTGTGTGCTTAACCACTCAGCCAGGAGCTGCACGGCCTGGCCCCTCCACAGTGAGAGTTGTCAGGGCTCTCACAATACCCCCACCACCTTATTCTTTAGGCCTTTTTCCTTTTCTTTCTCCAGGGTTATCACTGGAGCTCAGTGCCTACACTACAAATCCACTGCTCCTAGAGGCTATTTTTCCCATTTGGTTGCCCTTGTTGTTGTCATTATTGTTATTGTTGTTGGATAGGATAGAGAGAAACAGAAAGAGGAGGGGAAGACAGAGAGGGGGAGAGACAGACAGACACCTGCAGACCTGCTTCACCGCCTGTGAAGCGATGTCCCCCTGAAGGTGGGGAGCCGGGGGCTCGAACCGGGATCCTTATTCCGGTCCTTGCACTTTGCGCCACGAGCGCTTAACCCGCTGCGCTACCGCCCAGCCCCCCAACTTTTTCAGTCTCCATGAAAATCTCTGTTGGGATTAATTTTTATGGTATTCAATTTCTTTCAGTTTTTATAATTTTCTTGCTACAAGTCTTATAAAAACATCACTAGTTTTATTCATATATATATATATATTTGCTATTCTAGAAGGCATATTTTTAAAGCTATATATATATTTATATTTTGTGTGACTGACATACACAAGAGCAACTTATCAGCTCTCCTAGCTGGCCGCTTTGCTATGATCTCTTATTGTTTTGACTCACTTGTTGGGCCATACTCTTGGGTTTTTATCTAGACAATTGTATCATTTGCAGATTCTCATGGTTTTGCCGTTATTCCATCCTCAAACCTTTAATTTCTTTTTTCTTCTTGTCTTACTGCAATAAAACATGTTAAATAGAATCAGAGATAGCTCAGATTCCTTATTTTCATGCAGACTTCACATGAAATGCTCCCAAGAGCTGCTCATCTAAAAATAACGTGTGTAAGGGTGGGTGACAGTGCCTGGAGAAGCCCAAGTCACCGTGTGCAAGGACCCAGGTTCGAGCCCCTGTCCCCCTGCAGGGGAAGTTTCCTGAGTATAGAGCAGGCTGCAGGAGTCTCTCTCCCCTCATCCTATTTCTTTCTGTCTCATAATACAAATTTAAAATCAAAAATTAAATTAAAAGCAAATGATATGTGTAAATTTTTTGTGAATTAATCTTTTTCAGGTTCAGAAAACATCTTTTTTTTAAAGATACATTTATTTATTCACAGCTTTTATATACATTTTGATTTTATTTATTTATTCCCTTTTGTTGCCCTTGCTTTATTGTTGTAGTTGTTGTTGAATAGGACAGAGAGAAATGGAGAGAGGAGGGGAAGACACAGAGGGGGAGAGAAAGACAGACACCTGCAGACCTGCTTCACCGCCTGTGAAGCGACTCCCCTGCAGGTGGGGAGCCGGGGGCTTGAACCAGGACCCTTACGCCGGTCCTTGCGTTTTGCGGCATGTGCGCTTAACTCGCTGTGCTACCGCCCGACTCCAGAAAACATCTTTCTAGAGGCCAGGGAGGTGGTTGGCCCAGGCTGCTGGGGTCTGCTGAGAGATAGACAGGCCTTCTGAGACGCCGGGCCTCCCGCTGGCCCCTAAGCAGCTGAAACAGGTTGCATCCTGAGCGGGGTGGAAGCTGGACAGCCATGCGCCGGGCGGTGGGGCTGGAGCCCTGTCCAGCTCCTTGCAAAGCCCAGTTCTCTGCCACGATGTCCGGGTCTACTGACAGGTCCTGACCGGGACATTGAGAGGGAGCAGCGCAGAGGACCCGCTAAGCTCCACCAGAAGGGCTCCATGCTGACACAGACATGGAGGAGTCACGGAGACAGACAGCCACGCTTCAGGGAGACGAGCATTCTTGAGAGAGAGCAGGAGAGAAAAGGAGAGGAACATGCTCATGTCGGGGCAGGCAGACGCCCAGGAGAGGCAGAGGGCCTGGAGCTCTTGATCTCGAGTTTTACAGTCACTCCTGGGGTTGTGCTCCAGCCTGTCTGCAGGAGTCACACCTGCCTCTGTCAGCACGTGGGGCCTTTGTTTTGCACAGGTGGGGCTGGGGGGCTGGGGGCTGGGGGGCTGGGGCAGGATATGCAGACACACTGGGCTTCTGGCTGCCTGCAGGGGGCAGGGAGAGGGTGTTTCCCCTAAGAGAGACCTCTAACAGTTCCTCCAGGGTCCCCCCAGAAGTGAATCCTACGGGATTTAGAGTCCCGTAGGGGCTGGTGGCTCCCCAGGACACACGCTGGGCCCCCACGCACACGCCCATCGACTCCCGGGGCCTGCTGGGAGGACCAGGTGGGACCCTGCTTATCAGCTATGCCACAGCTTCCTCCGGCTGCATTCTTGAGGCCCAGAGCTCTGGGAGCAGGCCTTCCACGTGGCTTCCGAAGACCACTCAGATAATGAGAGGAAGTGTAGTCATCAGCTCAGGGGGTGGGGGGTTCCGGGCTGACTCCAGGGCGCTATACCCACCCTGCTTCCTCCATCTCTCTCCAGACCACCCTTGGCTCCTGCCAGCACTCCGGCCCCGTTCAAGATGTGCCCTCTTGGTGGCTGGGGTCTGCGAGCTGTTTTCCTCAGCCTGCTCTCCTGCCAAGGTGAGCTCCTCTCTCCCTTCTGCCAGCCAGCCTGGGCCGCCTACTCTCCTGGCTTCTGCTAGGGTGGGGGTCCTGTCCTGGGGTCAGTGAGGCTTTGAGCACAGCGGCCACTCCGCCATGGGCTCACACTGGCTTCCCCAGGGTCCCGGCGGTGGGTGGGTGTCCTGGTGTCCTGGACACCAGGCTGAAGCAGCCTGGCAACTTGGGGGCATATAAGGCTGAATGGTGGCATGGGGCCTCTGGAGGGGAATGGGGTTCAAGGGAAGGGAAGGGATCCCTGTTGGTCTTCAGAAGTGTCTGAGGAGACAGCAGAGAGAACAGCAGTACACCGAGGGCACTGAGGGTGAAATAAATGCCCACTTTGGGCAAGCTGCTGGCTGCTTCTGGGACACTGCGGATGTTTAGGACAACCCTGAGGGGACGGGGGTGCTGGCTCACTTCACAGGTAAGAAGCCGAGGCCCAGGAGGCAGCGTCTTGCCCGGGGCTGCATGGACAGGACTCGGTGAAGGCTGGATTCACACGCCCAGCTTTGTTTCCCCGAGAAGCCCCTCCGTGACACTTACCCGCCACCAGCTGAGGACTGAGTGGGAGCATGGGACATGGGGCAGGTGCTTCCTGGTGGTTGCTGGGTGCTGGGGGCGAGAGCTCTGCTCTCCTGCACAAACTGCTTCCTGACCGTCTGCCCTGCAGAGTAAACTGGGGCCCCGGAGCCAAACCTCGCAGGTCTTCTCAAGGCGGCTTCCCAAGCAGCTGCCACCCCTGGCCTCGTCAGCACACCAAAACACACCAAAACACACCCCAACACAGGTCCTGGTGGCTGGGCGGCACCCCCACACACACTTTTGTAGGCCTCCCCTTACCTCCCCCATGTCTTTGTTCAAACCGCAGTGGTCCTGTGCTGGGCACACCACTCCCTGCTTCCTTTCCCAGGCCCTCGCAGCCATCTGATGGGCTGGCTGGGTGTTTGGCCGGTTTGTCTGCCTCCCTCGTGAGACCCGGAGCTCTGAGAGGGCAGTGCGGCCTGATGGGGATTGCAGCTGTGACCCTGGAGGCCAGGGTCAGAGTCTTTGTGGGACAAGAAAGGAAAGGAAAGGAAAGGAGGCTGGGAGGGGCTCCGAGACACCTGCACCTCCATTTCAGAGAGGTCTTTAAGCGGAAGGGCGCACTCGGGATGGGCCGTGAAGGTGCAGTGGGAGCCAGAGGAGACGGGACCCGCTGGTGGTGACCCTCAGAGGCCTGGAGGCAGAGAGAGCTGAGGCAGGGCCCAGCAACAGGGCTGAGGAGCGGGGGCCCTCGCTCAGGCTGCCAGGGGGAACATCTGGTCTTCCAGGGTCTGGCGAGGAGGCGTTTGAGGTGAACATCTGGTCAGAGGAGGTGGCTGTGGAGCCTGGGGGGTCCTGGACCATCAACTGTAGCACCAGCTGTGTTCAGCCTTCAACCGGCGGCCTGGAGACCTCCCTGACCAAGAATTTGCTGAAGGAGCAAACTCAGTGGAAGTTGTACTTGGTCTCCAACGCTTCCCAGGACACCACCGTCCACTGCTACTTCACCTGTGCCGACAAGCAGCAAGCCAAGTGGCTCAACATCAGCGTGTTCCGTGAGTGGCTGCCCGCAGGACCTCCTGCCCCAGAGGGAGCCGAGCTGCTCAGTCCCTGGTCCTGGGGATTCTGCTCCTGGGTTCTGGGCTCTGGGAGTGACTGGGAGTGGGACCCAGGCCTGGGGACTAAACCTTTCATGCATGTCTTTCACTGAGCCTGCTGGAACCCCTGTTCTGAGTCTTAATAGAAGAAAAGATGCTCCAAGCAAAATTTGTTCTTTTTTTTCCCAAGCAAGATTTGTATTGATTTATTTACTTAATTTGATTCATTATTTTTTCTCCCAGAGCACTACTCAGCTCTGGTTTATGGCGGTGTTAGTGACTGAACCTGGGACCTGGGAGCCTCAGCCACCAAAGCTTTTTTGTAAAACCATTTGGCTATCTCCCCGACCTGCCCCAGCCTAGTATCAGCATCCCCAGAGTACTGCACAGCCCACGAGGAGGATCTGGGAACCACCGGCAGGGCCGGCCTGCAGTCCTCTTGCCTCCTGCACCTCCTGGAGAGAAGACAGTCCTGGCTGGTCCTGGGCAGCTGTGAGATGCTCCCCAAGGGCCTGGTCTGTGCAGTACTTTGGGACTGTGGGGCACCGGGGCTCTCCCTGTCACTGGTGTCCATGGATCAAACTGATAAGAAGATGCTCTACGACATCCTCCTCCTCCCCTCCTCCCCCTTCCTCCTCCTCTTCATCCAGAGCATGGCTTAGCTCTGGTTTATATCAGGAATTGAGCCAGGGACTTCGGAGCTTCAGGCATGAAGTACATCCGCATAAGCATTATGCTGTCCCCTGGCTCTAAATACAACCCTTTCTTCAGAGGCAGAGGAGGCCAGGCATTCTAGCTCAGAAGGGTACCACTCAGGGCCCCATCTCGTGGATAAAGTCGTGGACAGTCATGGGTCACTTTTTTTTAAATTTTCCCTTTTGTTGCCCTTGTTTTTCATTGTTGTTATTGTTGTTGATGTTGTCATTGTTGGCTAGGACAGAGAGAAATGGAGAGAGGAGGGGAAGACAGAGAGGGGGAGAAAGACACCTGCAGACCTGCTTCACTGCTTGTGAAGTGACTTCCCTGCAGGTGAGGAGCCGGGGGCTCGAACTGGGATCCTTACGCCGGTCCTTGCACCATGTGCGCTTAACGCGCTGCGCTACCACCCGACTCCCCGTGGGTCACTTTTTTAAAAAAGATTTTATCAGAGCACTGCTCAGCTCTATCTTACAGTGGTACAGGGGTTGAACCTGGAGTCTCTGAGCCTCAAATGTGGAAGTCTTCTTTAATATATAAAGTTGTATTTATTATATTTGACTTATTTTACCAGAGCACTGCTCAGCTCTGCCTTACAGTGGTGCAGGGGGTTGAACCTGGGGCTTCAGAATCTCAGACATGAGAGTCTCTCTGCAGAGCCCTTGTACTGTCTGTCCAGCCCAGATCCTTCCTAATGGGGCGCCTTCGCTCAGTGTTACTCTCCAGCTGCTTGGTTTCTGAAACGCTCCTTTAATCCCCGGTAAGGGAGGAGGCCGATCCAGACGTCGTATCTTCCTAGTCGGCTGGCCAGTTTCTAGACCTCTGTGGGCACCTGGCCACCACCATCCTTGTCTATTTCTCAAACTGCCGGTGCCCTGAACTACTTGAGCTGGGTCTGGCCTGCAGGTCCCATCCACTGCCCAGCCTTGGGGGGGCTCCTGTCCAGGTGGGATCTGCTGGGACTGCACCCCCACCCTCACAGGCCTCCCTCCTTCCTCCCGTGCAGACCCCCCGAAGCAAGTGCTGCTGAAGCTGCAGCCCAGCTGGGTGGCTGTGGGCAGGCCCTTCACCATGGAGTGCACGGTGCCCGCCGTGGCACCCCTGAGCAGCCTCACCCTCTCCTTGCTCCGTGGTGAAGAGATCCTGCACAACCAGACCTTTCAGGAGACAGCGGCGGACCCCCAGAACGTCACAGTCACCCACAACACCACGGCTCATCGGGAAGACGGCCACCACAACTTCTCCTGCCAGGCGGAGCTGGACCTGCGGCCTCTGCGCAGGGATGTCATCCGCAGCGTCTCCAGTCCCCAGACGCTCGAGGTCTACGGTGAGGGGAACCCTGTGCGTGGGGTGCGGAGTGGGGGAGGAGGACACTTGCTTTGGGTTTCATGGGAGGAGGAGAGAGATCAGTCCCTTTGCCAGGTGAGGGCCAGCACGACCTCCAGGCCTGATCCTGAGGACACGCTTTCTCCCACGGCTCTCTCCACGTTCCCTGCTTGGGTGCCAGTTGATTTCTTTTCTTTTTTAAAAAATATTTAATTAATTAATTAATTAATTAATTAATGAGACTGACAGGAGGAGAGAGAAAGAACCAGACATCACACCGGTACATGTGCTGCCGGGGGTTGAACTCGGGACCTCATGCTTGAGAGTCCAGTGCTTTATCCACTGCGCCACCTCCTGGATCACAGATGCCAGTTAATTTATTTTTTCTTTCTTTCTTAGATTTTTTTTTCATTATCTTCATTTAGTTACTGGGTAGAGACAGCCAAAAATCGAGAGGAGAGGCCACCTGCAGCCCTGCTTCACCACTCTTGAAGCTTTCCCCCTACAGTGGAGGACCAGGGGCTTGAACTGGGGTCCTTGTGCACTGTAACATGTGCGCTCAGCCAGGTGCGCCACTGCCTGACCTTGATGCCAGTTAGTGTCCCTGTGAGTCTGCACTCTCTGGCCTTGGGCTCCCTCGGTGGGAGACAGCTTGGTCCTGAGGCCCCTGGAGCTCTGCTCTTCTGTGCTTCTGATTGGCACAGTGGCCCCCGTCCTTGGCTCTCTACCCAGGGGGAGGCTCGGCCCCAGAGGTTGCCGGCCTGGACCTGTGGCCCTGCTCTCCCTGCGAGTCCTGGGCAGACCCCGCTGCCCGCTGCCTCTCCTCTAAGGCCCGCCTGCCCCTCCGTGCAGAGATCATTCAGGACAACCAGATGGTCATCATCATCACAGTTGTATCGGTGCTGCTGTTCCTGTTCGTGACGTCGGTCCTGCTCTGCTTTGCATTCGGCCAGCACTGGCGCCAGCAGCGGACGGGTGCCTACGGGGTGCAGGCTGCCTGGAGGAGCCTGAGACGGCCCTACCGGGCGCAGCCTGCGTGAGCAGCCTGGCCTCTGTGGCGGGTGGGGGCTCTTCTCCAGTGTAAATATACCCTCCTGGGCCTCAGTGCCTCCTCCTGGGTCACAGTCAGAGGGGGGGAGGGGGCTGCCAAGCCCGGAATTCTTGTTCCTAATGTCCTTTCAATGTCCCTCTGTCCTTTTCCTTCCGGAACCTTCTGAAACCTAGCTGGCCCAGGTCCTGGGGCACCCCTATGCTGAGCAGTCCAGATGCCAAGCACCCACCCAACGAGTGGCACACGTTGGCCTGACAGGGCAGAAACGCCCAGCTGTCCCGTGTTCCCGCAGGACCTTGGGCCACTCTCAGTGGCTCTGACCTCTCCCCTCCTTTCTCCCAGCAGAGCCAGAATCCTGGGGTGAAAGTGGGACCCTAAGGGAGCTGGTTCAGATCCAAGATCCTCTCAGCCAGTCCTCTCCATCACTCTGGGTACTCAAAGAGCTGTTTATTAGGCTAAGCCAAGACCTTGCAGCCCTGGCCTTCTCGCGGGAGGGGTGGGGAGAGGAGGGCAGGGAGAGCGTTGGTTCCCAGCCAAGCCCGCCTCAGTGCAGGCAGGAAATGGAGGCAGGCTTTCCTGTGACACTGGGCCCCGATGGTGCTCTAAGGGTCTGTGACTCTAGAGCTGAGCTCAGGCTGTCAAGGTCACAGTGGCTCAGGGGTACCGAGTCCCCTGGGAGGAGAGGGCCAGTGTGGGGGCTGGTGGAGAAGCAGGGCTGTCAGCCAGGGGTGTGGTCAGGACTTGGAGATCCAGGGCTCAGCTGTGGTGAAGCCGGTGTGGGTCTCAGGACCAGCATCTGTCCTCACGACAGACTCTCGGCGTCATAGTAATCTGTGGGAGACGGCACCAGCTGACGCCCTCGGGTGTCAGTGCACCCCAAGGGAAAGGAGAGCAGATAGGCCTGCTGTCTGTACAGGTGGCAGCCCGGGTCCCTCCCCTGCCCCCAATGCTCCCCCAGGGAATATGGCTCTCCAGGCCTCCTGGCTGCCCCTAGCCCTGGGCCGCCACCCACCTAGCTCCTACCTGAGGCTGGGGCTACATCTGCGCCCACAGTCCCTGTGGCACTGGGAGGTGGTGGTGGGGGCACGGCTCTCCTGAGAGGGAGAAGAAAATAAACAGGCTCCCATCAGAGGGGGCTTCTGGCACCTTCACCTGCAGAACAAGGATCTTAGGGAAGTCCATTTTAGAGGATAGGGTTTCCCTTTGGAGTTGTAATGCTTTGTCATCCCCTGGGGAAATAGTTCTGATCAGTAAAAGGCCCACACAAATTTGAGTCACAGCTGTAGATGCAAGTCATGCAAGTCATGACTCAGCCCCCCCCAACACACACTCACTTACAGTCCCCTTTTCCCAAAGGCAGGAGGGTGGCACTGAGCCCTGGGCGCTTCCTGCCAGTGGGTCTGATGTAGTGGACACAGGAAAGGGGCTGGCCAGGGGGCCGGGGGAGCCAGGGCGGGCACCGGGCAGGGCAGGTAGTGGTGGTGGAATGTCAGAGCCCCTTCCTCCTCATAGTCCTCCTGCTGACCCTCCAGGGACACCTGGGGGCAGAGCAGAAAGGAAAGGCGGGTTCCATCATTCATTTTGCAAGTCAGTTAGAACGAGGCTCTGAGAGGCTGAGCAACTCCCCTCTGGCCGAGTGGGAACAGAGAATCCCAGGTGGGCGCCAGAGTTGGGAGCCAGAAACCAGCGGAGGCTCTGGCCCTGCGCGGCCCTGTGCCCCAGGCACGCAGAGGGACTGTCACCCGCAGGCCCCCGGCGGAGGGGCGGCTCCTGCCAGCCTGGGTGCCGGGCACAGCCCGCTTGTCCTCCGAGCCTGGACTTGGACTTGTCCTCAGGCTCCTGCTTCTCGCGCGCCTTTCCTCCCTCCCCTCCACGTCCTACCTTGCCAGGTGCCAGCCACAGCCCGCCCGCCCACATCCACTGCCGTGTCGCCCCGCGGGCACCCACAGAGCCGGGTCCCGGGTGCAGACACGCGGCAGACCTGCCCAGCCCAGTGCGGAGACTCCTTTGGAAGACCTGGGCGGTCCGGGTTCGCCCCCCACCCCTCTCCGTTGGCGCCCGAGAGGTGCCGCCGCCCCCAGGCTTGGCCGGCAGCGGCAGGCCCCGGCCGCACCGCACCTGCGGGCTCCAGGGGTTCGCGTCCGGGTGCAGCGCGGCGGCCGCCAGGCGGCTCAGCAGCAGCTGGTGCATCTGCGCGGTTTGCAGCGCCATCAGCTCCAGCAGGCCTGGGGGTCGCGGGGTCAGCAGGGCCCCCCCGCCCCGCCCCCGCCCGCCCCCGCCCGCCCCCGCCCCGTCCTTCACCTTCCTTCGCGCGGCCCGGCGGCGGGGGTGCTGGCGGGACGGCCCACGGCGGGGGCTGCGGGACTGTCGCCCAGGTCTGCGGAGGGCGGAGCGGGCGGGGCGACAGTCCTGCAGCCGGGTCCCGGGAGGGTCTGGAGGGTCCCCCAGCTGTCGCCCTCACCCGCGGCCCACCGCCCACCACCCGCCCGGGCTGCAGCCCCGCCCTGCGCTCACCGCCGGCCACACGCTGGGCGCCCGCGCACCGGCCGCGAAGCCTCCGGCCCCAGCCGCCATGACAGCGTCCCGGGGTTGCCGTGGCGACCGGGTTGCCATGGTGTCCTCCCGCGCATGCGCGCCGCCGCCCGGAGCCGCGGCCGGAGTCCACACCTCGCCGCCCTCCGGCCCCAGCCGCCATGACAGCGTCCCGGGGTTGCCGTGGCGACCGGGTTGCCATGGTGTCCTCCCGCGCATGCGCGCCGCCGCCAGGAGCCGCGGCCGGGGTCCACACCTCGCCGCCCTCCGGGGCCCGGGGCTCCCCTGTGCTCGCTGCACCCGCGGAGCCGGTGGCCGGAGGCAGAAGCTGCCTGTCTGCGGCTCCCGGAATCCTGGAGAGAAAATTCCCTGAATGCAGTTTGAGCCCGGGCACTGCATGTACTGGAATCGTGCCCTGGCTTCTACCCCCCCCCCACTCTGCCAAATGCAATCGATTTTTTAAAAAATAAACAAAAGTTTTTGTTTTCTTAAAGATTTCATTTCTTTCATTGGATCAAGGCAGGAATCAAGAGGGGAAGGGGAGACAGAGAGGGAGAGAGACGCCTGCAACACTGCTTGTGAAGTTGCGCCCAGCACGTGCGGAGAAGGGGCTTGAACCTGGGTCCCCGTGCACTGGCCCAGGGGCGCCACCACGCGGCCAGAGGAACAAGGCTGTGAAGAGCAGAGGGGGAGGCAGAAGTCAAGGAGGAGGTGCGGCAGGCAGGCGAGTGAGGAGAGCAGGGCCGGGCCAGGCCTGCTCCTCTGAGCCCCAGCAGCGCCCTGTGAGTGATGTGCTGAGCGGCCATGCCTGGGGGTTACAAAAGTATCAGCAGGCACAGTAAAATCGTTGCGTTTCCCTGAAGCGGGCCAAGGAAAGAAACAGCTCTGAATTTCACCGCGAAGGCGGGGCCCCTGGCCAGAAGCAGGTGGCTGGTTCCTTGACGCCTGCCCTGTGGCTGTTCGCTGCCTGCTCCTGGCCGCCCAGGGAGGCGCAGCCCAGCAGAGGCGGAGAGGCCTGGACGGTGCCTCCGGGACTGTCTCTCTCTCATGCTGGAAAGGCCAGAGAAGCACATATTCTCTGGACAGGAAGTTAGCAAGGCCTCCTTGCTTAAGAACAGGTGAGAGGAGAGATCCGTTTCGGCAGCTGTGGCCATCCTAGCTAAGACAGGCCTCGAGCAGCAGTCAGGGCAGACCTGGACAGGAAGCTGGGATTAGCACCCTGAGTTGCCCTTCCCCACCCCACCCCACCCCTTTCACTTGTCTCAGCTCCCCTTCCTGGCAGCCCCAGTGCCTAAGCCAGAAAGACTTCCCCCGCCTGCAGTTCCTACCTCCAGGTGAGAGGGCTGAGGCTGTGTCCTTGCGGTGCCTGCGGGTCTTTTGGCTTCAGCTGAGGCCTGGGCACTGCGCTCACAGGGACATCTGTACTCTCACTGCAGTGAGAAAGACAAGACCGAGACAGGAGCATCCACAAAAGCGTCTCTGAGGGTGGCAGCCCTGGGGCTGGGACCAAGCATTACGGGAGGGGGAGGACGGCCTGGGTGGGGGCCATAGACACAGAGGCCGGCAGGTACAGGGCTGTGATCACCCAGTGGGTCAGAGTGTCTGACTGGCAGAGAGGCCGGGAGCATGTCCCAGTGGCCTGATAAAAGGCTGACCCAAAGGCCCGGTGCTGACATTCGGGCTCTGCCGTAGGGCCAGTGGTGTGGGGGCACAGTGGGCACGGGCGGGAGGGGGGAGGGCCGCAAGTGCAGCTGTGCCATAGGGAGAGCCATCTGCTTCTCCCGTCTTCCTGTTAACCGGAAGCAGGAATCTGCAGGGTCTGGTGGCGCTTGTCCTCCTAGTGGAGTCACTGCTCAGGTCACCTCAAATTCCCTCTCGGGAGCACGCGTCTGCTGATGCAGAGCCATGTCCAAGAGAGCCGGCGGCACTGAAGTCTTGTTTCAGTTTTTTAAATTATATCTGTGATGTGGAGGAAGGAGGGGAACATGAAGGAAGACCGAAAGTACTATAGGGCTGGGGCGATAGCTGACTCTCATGCCTGAGGCTCTGAGGTCCCGGGTTTGATCCCCAGCACCACGGGAAGCCAGAGCTGAGCAGTGCTCTGGGGAAAAGTAAAAGAAAAGGGGGGGGGGGTGAAAGAGGAGAAGGAGAGAAAGGGTACTGTCGAGAAGCTGCCAGCGCCCACCCCCCCCCTGGTCTCTCTTCTGCAATGAACTCCTTGCTCACTGAAGTGTCTCGTGAGGGGATGAGACCCTACTTCTCTGGCCACAGGCGAGGCAGGCCAGAAGTTGTCTTCCTGGTCCTGGAAGTTCCCCAGAGCGAGTTTCTGGGATTAACTCTCTCTCCAGTTGAGGGGTTCCTCCCACAGCCTTTCCTCGACCCCATGCTCTCATGCCCCAGTGTCCCTCCAACAACTTGGCTGCCTTTTCTCCCTTCGCGCTTCCTGGGTCTCTGCCCGACCGAGTAAACTGCACGCTGCCGAGCCCTGGCCTCAGGCTCTGCCATGAGGGTGATTCAAAGGAAGCCCCCACGGCAGCCACCCCCACCCCCAGGCTGCTGCAGACTCTTGGGGACACGCTGGCCAAGAAGCTCAAGGGGGCCAGGCAGCGGCACACCTGGTTGAACGCACATAATACTAAGCACAAGGACCCAGCTTTGAGCCCTCACTCCCCACCTGCAGATGGTTCACAAGAGGTGAAGCAGGTCTGCAGGTGTCTCTCTTTCTCTCCCCTTCTCTATCTCCCCTCCTTTCTCAATTTCTCTCTGTCCTGTCCAATATAGTGGGGAAAATGGCCACCAGCCACTGAGCCCCAGTGAAGGGATTAATTAATTTAATTAAATTAATTAATTTAATTGCCCTGGAGGCAATTAAATAAATTAAGTTTATGTTTGATGATGTGAAATGCAGAAGTGCTCATGAAAGAAATACCCGGCAGCACAGTGGTCAGCAGACTCAACGACGGCAAAGCAGGAGGCCAGCAGGCTGTCAAAGAGGCCTCCAGCCTCTGAAAGAAACCAAAGCAGGTGGGCAGGAAAGCGGGAAGAGGCCATCTGGTCACAGCTCAGCGGTCAGCCTGCATGTCAGCCCTTGGAGCTTGCATTTTGCAGGATGAGTCAAGCTCTCATGAGACAGGTAGAAGCAGCCCGGTGTGAGTGTCCAGTCAGCTCTCTGTCAGGAGGAAACAAGAATTTGTGACTGGGAAAAGGAAGGGGGGAGGGGGCGTCACACTCGATTTTGCATATAGAAGATCCCACCTCACCTCTCAGTGAGGGCAGCTTCCCACTGCGGCCTGCCTCCTCTATGTCCTGAGGCATCAAACACGACACTTGCTTCTTTCCATTTCTTCTCAGTGGGGACTTTGGCTTGCAGTTTTGTTTTCTGAGTGTCCCAGGACAATATATCCTGAATGTCCCCCCATTGCCATGGCAAATCTATTTCTGGGAATGAGCTAAACGTGGAGAAGGTGTCTCACTCAAATGCTCATCACAGCACTTTTTAAAGGTTGAATATAGACCATTATTCAGTGCCAATAACGGAAATGACGGTGTAAATTAAGGCAGTCCACCCAGAGAAGAATGTACAGCCACTAAAAACCTGATGCTGGAGAACTCAGCTCACTCCTCTCCTAGGAGATGGAAGGAGACAGGCCCTTACCAAGAATTCAAGTAGAAACTACAGAGCTTCTTTCTGTCTCAGGAAGGCTTTAAGGGGAGGGAGTAACTAGCATAATGGTTATACAAACAGACTCTCATTCCTGAGGCTCTGAAGGTTCAATCCCCCCATACTACCATAGCTGAGCAGTGCTCTGGTAAAATGATAATAATAATAATTTAAAAATAAAGCCAGAAAGGTTTTAAAAGTATTTTTTAAAAGATTGTATTTATTCATTAAGAATGACAGGCAGAGAGAGAGAGAGAGAACCAGACATCACTCTGGTACATGTGCTGCTGAGGATTGAACTTGGTACTTCATGCTTTGGAATCCAATGCTTTATTCACTGTGCCACCTCCCAGGACACAAAGTTTTAAAAATTATTAGAGAAAGGGAGAGAGAGAGACACACACAGAGAGAGAGAGAGACTCCAGAGTACTGCTCAGTTCTGGCATGTGTCTGTGCTGTGAACGAGCCTGGGACTTCAGGCATCAAGTCTGGTTCACTGCCGCTGTGCGTCTCTCTAACTAGTGTTTCTTTCAAAGCATTTGATTTTATCCATCAGGAGGAATAGTAGCTGGGGTTGGTGACTCAGTGTGTCCACTGTGTTCCTTGCATGTGTGAGATCTCAAGTGCTTTCCAACACCACATCTTCCAGAGTCAGACTGGTGCTGTGGCATCTCTCACACTCTCTCTCCTTCCCTCTCCCATACACAAGCACACACACGAGCACACACACGAAAGCACACACAAACACACACGAGCACATACATGAAAACACACATGAGCACACACACGAGCACACACGAGCACACACACAAGCACACACAGGAGCACATACACATGAGTACACACATGAGCACACACAAGCACATACACACGAGCACACACGAGCACACACATGAGCACACACATGAGCACACACAAGCACATACATATGATCACACACAAGCACACACATGAGCACACACAAGCACATACACATGAGCGCATACATATGAGCACACACATGAGCACACACACATGAGCACACACACATGAACACACAGCACACACAAGCACATACATATGATCACACACAAGCACACACATGAGCACACACAAGCACACACATGAGCGCACACATATGAGCACACACATGAGCACACACATATGAGTACACACACATGAGCACACACGCAGGAACACACACACGCGCACACACATACATGCTGTCTGGGAAGTAACTAAATGGCTAGAGCACATGCTTTAGGCACTGAGGCCCTGGGTTCAACCCACACCTCATGTGGTCTGAATGGTACTCTTGGCTTCTCTCTTGCTCTCACTAAATAAATATTAAAGGAGGAAGAAAGAGGAGGAGGAGAAGAACAGGAGAGAGAACACAGCAACATGCCCCCAAATGGTGCCAGGGATCGAAGCAAGGGCCTCCCACGAGGAAGCAGACCTCTGCCAGCCAGCCACCTCCTGGGCCCACGCTGCAGACAGCCAACAGCCGCCCTCGTCTCCAGCACAGTTTCTGGTGGAGATGGGGAAGGAGCTAGAAATAAGGGTTGGACTAAATGTTGCGTTGCAGAATTGTGGGGCTGACAGAAGACCTAGGGAGGATGTAGCAAGGCACCAGTGAGAGAAACCCTGTTCCTGCTTCAAGGCTGTGTTTACCAGGCCTCTAGCCACAAGCACCTTGGTGAGGCGTGCGTGAGGTGCGGCCCTGCACGTGCGGGTGCTCGGCTTGGCGTGGGCCTCAGGGCACTGCTGGGAGGCCGTCTCATGATGGGACCAGGGGTCGTGATGGGGCCAGGGCTCATCTCCAGGGCTCACCACAGTCACATCAAGTCATGGACGGAGTGAAAGGCCCTGACCCCACCCCATCTCCAGACTCCATGGGGTTTGGGCATCACTAGCTACGTCTGAAGCATGCAGGACGTTCCCCAGACCAGGTCACTGGGAGTGTGTCCCTCACACAGCCATGTTCAGACCGTCAGGAAAGTCCGTGACTAGGAGCCCCTGGGAGACTGGGAACCAGGGTGGGTGGGGGACCAGAGCCTCAGGCTCGCCAACAACTCTTCCTGGCCAGGGGCCGCATTTCACAGAGGCTCCATTAGGGGGCACTGCAGCCCCAGAATCAGGGAGGGGGGAGGGCTGGAGAGACCTGCCTCCTCCTCCACCTCACCTCCTGTATCGCCTCCTCCATCTCCTCCACCTCTTCCTCCTCCATCTTCTCCTCCATCTCCTCCTCCATCTCCTCCTCCATCTCTTCCTCCATCTTCTCCTCCTTCATCTCCTCCTCCATCTCCTCAACCTCTTCCTCCTCCATCTCCTCCTCCTCCATCTCCTCCTCCTCCATCTCCTTCTCCGTCTCTTCCACCTCTTCCTCCTGAATCTCCTCCTCCATTTCCTTCTCCTGCATCTCCTTCTCCTCCATCTCCTCCTCCATCTCCTTCTCCTCCATCTCCTCCTCCATCTCCTCCACCTCTTCCTCCTCCATCTCCTCCTCTATCTCCTCCTCCATCTCCTCCTCCATCTCCTCCTTCATCTCCTCCTCCTCCATCTCCTCCTCCATCTCCTCCTCCTCCATCTCCTCCTCCTCCATCTCCTCCTCCATCTCCTCATTCATCTCCTCCTCCATCTTCTCCTCCATCTCCTCCTCCTCCATCTCCTCCTCCTCCATCTCCTCCTCCATCTCCTCCTTCATCTCCTCCTTCATCTCCTCCTCCATCTCCTCCTTCTCCATCTCCTCCTCCTCCATCTCCTCCTCCTCCATCTCCTCCTCCATCTCCTCATTCATCTCCTCCTCCATCTCCTCCTCCATCTCCTCCTCCTCCATCTCCTCCTTCATCTCCTCCTTCATCTCCTCCTTCATCTCCTCCTCCATCTCCTCCTTCTCCATCTCCTCCTCCTCCATCTCCTCCTCCTCCATCTCCTCCTCCTCCATCTCCTCCTCCTCCATCTCCTCCTCCTCCATCTCCTCCTCCATCATCTCCTCCTCCTCCATCTTCTCTTCCTCCATCTCCTCCTCCTCCATCTCCTCCTCCATCTCCTCATTCATCTCCTCCTCCATCTCCTCCTCCATCTCCTCCTCCTCCATCTCCTCCTCCTCCATCTCCTCCTCCATCTCCTCCTCCTCCATCTCCTCCTCCATCTCCTCCTTCATCTCCTCCTTCATCTCCTCCTTCTCCATCTCCTCCTCCATCTCCTCCTCCTCCATCTTCTCCTCCTCCATCTCCTCCTCCATCTCCTCCTCCTCCATCTCCTCCTCCATCTCCTCCTCCATCTCCTCCTCCATCTCCTCCTTCATCTCCTCCTCCATCTCCTCCATCTCCTCCTCCTCCATCTCCTCCTCCATCTCCTCCTTCATCTCCTCCTCCATCTCCTCCTCCATCTCCTTCTCCTCCATTTTCTCCTTCATCTCCTCCTCCTCCATCTCCTCCACCTCTTCCTCCTCCATCTCCTTCTCCATTTCCTTCTCCTCCATCTCCTCCTCAATCTCCTTCTCCTCCATCTCCTCCTCCATCTTCTCCTTCATCTCCTCCTCCTCCGCTATCTCCTCCTCCATCTCCTCCTTCATCTCCTCCTCCATCTCCTCCTCCTCCATCTCCTCCTCCATCTCCTCCTTCATCTCCTCCTCCATCTCCTCCTCCATCTCCTTCTTCATCTCCTCCTCCATCTCCTCCTTCATCTCCTCCTTCATCTCCTCCTCCATCTCCTCCTTCTCCATCTCCTCCACCATCTCCTCCTCCATCTCCTCCTCCTCCATCTCCTCCTTCATCTCCTCCTCCATCACCTCCTTCTCCATCTCCTCCTCCATCACCTCCTTCGTATCCTCCTCCATCTCCTCCACCATCTCCTCCTCCTCCATCTCCTCCTTCATCTCCTCCTCCATCTCCTCCTTCATCTCCTCCTCCTCCATCTCCTCCTCCATCTCCTCCTTCTCCATCTCCTCCACCATCTCCTCCTCCATCTCCTCCTTCATCTCCTCCTCCATCACCTCCTTCTCCATCTCCTCCTCCATCTCCTCCTTCATATCCTCCTCCATCTCCTCCTCCATCTTGTCCTCCATCTCCTCCTCCTCCGTCTCCTCCTCCATCTCCTCCTCCATCTCCTTCTCCTCCACCTCCTCCTCCACCTCCTCCTCCTCTTTCTCACCCCCCTTTCCTAGTTCTGAGGGACAGACGGTCAGACAGTGCGGGTAGTGAGGAGCAGTGGTGGGGAAAGACCGTCAACACTGCCATTTAGCCAGCATAACAGCTGGGTGGCAGCAGCAGGGTGGTGGTGCTGGTGGTGGAGGTGTGTGTGCAGAGGGGCCCACAGCTGAGAGGCAGAGCACCAAGCCGCCTCCAGTCCCTCTCTGAGGGGGATGCCACAAGCATGAGGCAGCACTGTGATTCCTTCCTTCTCTCTCTCTCTCTTTGTTTCTCACCCTCTCTCTCTATAAAAAACAACAATAATAACTACTACAACAATGAAAAACAACAAGGGCAACAAAAGGGAAAATAAATATATTTTTTAAAGGGGGTCAGGAGATAGCACAGCAGGTCAAATGCATGTGGTGCGAAGTGCAAGGACCGGCAAGGATCCTGGTTCGAGCCCCCAGCTCCCCACCTGCAGGGGAGTCACTGCACAGGCGGTGAAGCAGGTCTGCAGGTGTCTGTCTTTCTCTCCTCCTCTCTGTCTTCCCCTCCTCTCTCCATTTCTGTCTGTCCTATCCAACAACAATGGCATCAATAATAACAACAGTAATAACCACAACAACAATGAAAAACAACAAGGGCAACAAAAGGGAAAAATAAATATTTAAAAAAAAAGGAAGGAAGGAAGAAAAGAAAAAGAAATGAAAATAAAAGAAAAAAAAGAGCACTGGGAGAAGTGATGTTTTTGTAGGCACTGAAACTCAAAGATAACCCTGGAGAAAAAAAAAAAAGAAAGAAAATAAAAGAAAGAGGGCCCAGATGGTGGTGCTCCCAGTTGAGTGCACATGTTACAATGCTCAAGGACCCGGGTTTGAGTCCCTGTCCCCCACCTGAAGGGGGAAAGCTTTGCAAGTGGTGAAACAGGGCTGCCGGTGTCTCTCTGTCTCTCCCCCTCAATTTCTGACTGTCTCTATCCAATAAATTAATAAAGATAAAAAAAATTAATGAGAAGGTATTTCACTACTGCACCAAATGAAAAAACCCTTTGATGTAAACCTCCAGTGAGCAGTCGTAGACCAAGTGTGTGGGCAGCAGCACGTGGCCTCTAGGCCGCGGGGATGTGGGGCCTGCTCAGGTGGCAGTCCCCAAGCATGTGGCTGCGGGTACACACAGATATGCCAGGTAAAACTCTGGGGGCCATGACTGTGGCAGGTGTGTGTGTGTGTGTGTGTGTGTGTGTGCGTGTGCGTGAGTGTGTGTGAGTGAGTGTGTGTGTGTGTGTGTGAGTGTGTGTGTGTGAGTGTGTGTGTGTGTGTGTGTGATTGTGTGTGTGAGTGTGTGTGTGTGAGTGTGAATGTGAGTGTGTGTGTGTGAGTGTTTGTGTGTATGAGTATGAGTGTGTGTGTGAGTGTGTGTGTTTGTGTGAGTGTGTGTGTGAGTGTGTGTGTGAGTGTTTGTGAGTGTGAGTGTGTGTGAGTGTGTGTGAATGTGAGTGTGTGTGAGTGTTTGTGTGTGTGTGAGTGTGTGTGAGTGTGTGTGTGTTTGTGTGTGTGAATGTGAGTGTGTGTGAGTGTGTGTGGGTGTGAGTGTGTGTGTGAGTGTTTGTGTGAGTGTGTGTGAGTATGTGTGTGAGTGTTTGTGTGTGAGTGTGTGTGTGTGAGTGTGTGTGTGTGAGTGTGTGTGTGAGAGTGTGTGTGTGTGTTTGTGTGTGTGAGTGTGTGTGTGTGAGTGTGTGTGAGTGTGTGTGTGTTTGTGTGTGTGAATGTGAGTGTGTGTGAGTGTGTGTGGGTGTGAGTGTGTGTGTGAGTGTTTGTGTGAGTGTGTGTGAGTATGTGTGTGAGTGTTTGTGTGTGTGAGTGTGTGTGAGTGTGTGTGTGTGAGTGTGTGTGTTTGTGTGTGTGAGTGTGTGTGTGAGTATGTGTGTGTGAGTGTGTGTGTGTGAGTGTGTGTGTGAGTGTTTGTGTGAGTGTGTGTGAGTATTTGTGTGAGTGTGTGTGTGAGTGTGTGTGTGAGTGTGTGTGTGTGAGTGTGTGTGTATGAGTGTGTGTGAGTGTGTGTGTGAGTGTGTGTGTTTGTTTGTGTGTGTGAGTGTGTGTGAGTGTGTGTGAGTGTGTGTGTGAATGTGAGTGTGTTTGTATGTGAGTGTGTGTGTGTGTGTGTGTGTGTGTGTGTGTACGCCAGCATAGCAAAGACGTGCTTATGGGATGAACCAACGTTAGGGGAGATCCGTGTGAGAATGAGCCTGCAGAGGGAGGAGAGGCTTCCTGCGTGCTGGCTGGTGCGTGTGCCCTGGCGAGTGTGCAAGCCTGCGGCCTGGGATCAGAGGGCCCGGGCCTGAGTCCAGAGCACGCCGATGAGGGAAGCGCAGCTGAGTCTCCCACCTGAAGGCCGGCCTGGTCCTCAGGTTTCACTCATGACCCTGTGACATCAGCGGCAGCAGCTGTCCCCGAGGCCGGCCCCCCAGCCAAGTCCCCCAGAGTCCCCGTGCCAGCGTGAGGTGGGCACGCTGCTCGGGCTCCTCGGCCGCCGCTCTGCTCTCACCCAGCCGTGAGTACTGTGCCCTGCACCCCACTCGGGTCGGGTGCCCTGGAACGGACCACCCCAGGGGGTGAGGCACCCCGGCGCCAGGCCTGGTCCGGCTCTGAGACTCAGCGCCCCGCTCCAGGCACCTCTGTCTCCCTGCCCACCCTGCCGTGAGCCTGAGTCCCCACGCTGAGTCCCCAAACTGGCCTTTCTCTGCCCTTCTCCCGCACTGCGTCCCTGCCTGGTGGTCCATCCCTGCCCAGACTGCGCCCAGAAGGGTCCCTCCCCATGGGCACAGCCGGAGCTCCAGCTCAGGGCAAGATGGACTCGGGGCGACCCCAGGGACAGGGTCCGGGCCGTTTGCTCTGAAGGGGCTTGAGGAGCCCTGGCAGTGCCCTTGGGTAGGCCGCATGTTCGTGTCCGCTGTGGCTCCCAGGCAGAGGCGTGGGGGGAGGAGAGGGGCAGGAGGCCAGAGGGGTGGCGGCAGCCCCTTTGCGGTGTGGACGAGGAATCTGGGAGACACCGGCAGAGGACACGTCTCAGTGCCCACTGTCCCTGGCCCTCCTGGCCTGCCTGGGGCATAGTTGGGCCCCTGTCCTGGAGAAGCAGAGGAGGAGGGGAGACGACTGACCCCACACAACGGGGAAGCATGAGGCAGCCAGCCACAGCGCCTGAAGGGAGGAGAGGTGGGGGCTGTCAGGAGGGGCCTGGAGGTGGGGCTCAGGGCCAGGGCTTGGGGAAGAGTGGGGTGCAGCCCTCCCCTCCACCTCCACACCCCCAGCAGAACTGGCCGGCCAGGGCCGTGGAGAGGGTGGGCGAAAGCTGACCGAGAGAGGAAGGTGTTTGGGAGACGCAGGGAGCTGAGGGGTGGTCAGGGCTGATGGGTGCTGTCTCACACATGGGGGAGGGGTGCCTCCAGGCTGGGGTGGGGGCTGGTGAGACTGTCCAGGAAGGCCCAGGCGGGAAACTTCCAGGAGGTTGGTCTTGATGGGGGCTTGGAGCCGTGCTGTGGGGAGACTGCCCTCCAGCTGCAGACAGTGCAGACTGAACACAGCACCCTGTCTTCCGGCTCTCCTGCCATACTCCCCCACTCAAAAACAATCCCAGTAAACCCAGAGGTCCAGGAAAGCTACCACTTAAAGGAGCCTGAAGACCTTAACCAGGACCCCAGTGAAGTGAGCAGGCAGACACACCTCCCCTGGAGAGGGGCCGGGCTGCCACTGGGGCCGCGGCTGGTGTCCTGCGGGCCCAGAGCTGACGAAGGAGCCGCCAGATGTGAGGGTGACTGAAGCCCGGTGGGGGCAGAGAGGACCGCTTTCCCAGGGGTCTCCTGGCTCTCTCTGTGTACCCCCTCCCCAGCTCGCTCCCGGGATCTCACCCCTGTGGCAGTGGTACAGGCACATGTGGCACTGCACCCGTGTGGGAGAAGCAGGCACCCAGAAGTGACCCAGGAGTCAGGGGGTCTTCAGGTCAGGAGGGTGTGTGAGCAAAGGCTCAGTGGGCAGGGGGTGCAGAAACCCCAGACGCAGGGCCCAGCGCCACCTTGGGACTCCTCAGCACGCCAGCCCCCTTCTCCCTCCCAGAAGCTTTCCCGGGGTTGAAAAGGACTTTGACAAGGGCCTCAGAATGTAGTAAAGTGTCTTCCTGCATGGCCCTATCTTTTTTTAGGACAGAGACAGAAAGGCAGAGAGAGAGTGGGAGGCAGCTTCCTTCAGTGCGGCGGGGGCCAGGCTGGCCCTGGGTTGCACAGGTGGCGAAGCCGTGCACTGCTCACGTCACCTGTTTCACTCCTCAGCTAGTCACAGGTGGAGCTACCTTCTTCACTCCGTCTTGGAGGGAGCGTGGGGGAAGCCTGTGAAGTGAGAGAAGTCAGAAAGAGAAGGGTGAATATGGGATGATCTCACTTACAGGCAGAAGTTGAAAAACAAGACCAGAAGGGGGATCACTAAGCAGAACTTGAACTGGAGTTGGTGTCTCGCACCAAAGTCAGAGACTGCGGTGGGTGGGGGAGGTTCAGGTCCTGGAACAGGATGGCAGAGGAGGACCTAGTGGGGGCTGAACTTTTGTGTGGAAAACTGGGAAATGTTACACACAGGCCAGCTAGTGTGTTTTACTGTCAGCTGTAAACATTTAATCCCCCTAGTAAGGCGGGGGGGGGGGGAGAAAAGGGAAAAAGAGAGAGAGAGCTATTTCACCAGCCCAGACTGTGCTATCCTAACCTGACCCTGTCTGCTACTTCCTGTTGAGAATCTACATGGGGTGGGGGCTCTGGATGTGGGGTCACCTCCTCGACCCGAGGCTGGTCTGAGGCCAGCTCCCCTCCCCAGTGTTTCTGTGGCCTGGCCCCACGTCCAGGGGTGACCTGGAGTTCCGTGCTGACTGCATAGATTTCCTGAAGGAAACTGGGGTGATCTCACCTGGCCCTGCCACTGTGGGGCACATGCACAGATGACAGCAAGCAGGGGAGAGGTCACACCTGGGACTGACCGCTCTCACAGGGAGGACTCAGGCACAGAGGGTCCCGCCCCTCCCCCAGGACACCCAGGGAGCCTCCGGCCATGGCCCCCAGCTGCCTGTGCAGAGGAAAAGACAGGTCAGGGGGCCCGAGACTCGCCAGAAGGTGCAGGGGGGCCGGGGGGGTGGGTGCTTGGCTCCCCCCTGCCCTGCCCTGCCCGGGCCGTTCCTGTGCTTTGGCCCCCGCTCTGCTTCATCAGCAATTGCTATTTTTATGGCAGGCGGTTTTCAGTCAACAGCCCTTGTTGGGGGGGTGGGGCAGCCGAAGGAGAGGGAGGGGCAGTCTGGGGCCTCTGGGCCCTCCAAGGGCAGGCCTCCCTGCTGTTACCTGGGGCCCAGAAGCAGGTGGAAAGCGGGAAACCACAGTTGTTCCCAGACCCCACACTGGCTAGGAAGCCAGCCCCGAGCAGACGAGTGTTAGGAGGTCACAGTCCAGGTTACGTGAGGGTGGTTTCACAGCTTAGTGGTTCAAAGACAAGGCCTCTCTGGAGTGTGCCCAGGGCACTTAACTCACTCACCTCTGGCAAGCTACCTACCACCCTCAGTTTCCCTTCCTTCCTTCCTTCCTTTCTTCCTTCCTTCCTTCCTATTTTCTTTCTTTTATTACTACCTTTATTTACTTATTGGATAGAGACAGAATTCAAGAGGGGACGGGGAGATGGAGAGGGAGAGAGACAGACCCCTGCAGCCCTGCTTCACCACTTGCAAAGCTTTCCTCCTGCAGGTGGGGACCAGGGGGCTCGAACCTGTGTCCTTGCACACTGTAATGTGAGTTCAGCCAGGAGTGCCACCACCCAGCCCCTCCACCCTCAGTTTCCTTACTTGTCAGATAGACTCATGACTGTAGGATGGTGGTGAGTTTTCAAAAACTCATGAAATGTGCCCAGACTAGCAGTTGGTCAGTGGTCAGCTTTGCATAAGGTGTTACTGAGTATTTGATTCGTATGGCTGCTACCAGGCCGTGACCGTGAATAAACGTGTCCACATCCTTGTCATGGCAATAAGACAAGGAAGGAAGGAATGATAAGAAAATGGTTGATGCTGTTGGCTCAACCTTGTCAAGACTCACCCAGCTGGGAATTGGGGGACCCTCCATGAGGGTCTGTCTTTGCGAACCTCAGTGCAAGGGCTGTGGAGCTCAAAGAGCATAATCAAGTCCCATGGCCCCACATTTTTGTAAGATCTGCAGTGACCCTCACGTTTTGGAGGCTTGTAACCTCTTGACAGCTCTAACTCTGGAGGAGGGTCTTTAAAAAAATATTTACTTGTGGAGGTGGCCGGGCGGTAGTGCAGCGGGTTAAGCGCTCATGGCGTGAAGCACAAGGACCAGCATAAGGATCCCAGTTTGAGCCCCCGGGCGGTGAAGCAGGTCTGCAGGTGTCTGTCTTTCTCTCCTCCTCTCTGTCTTCCCCTCCTCTCTCCATTTCTCTCTGTCCTATCCAACAACAATAACAATAACCACAACAAGGGCAACAAAAGAAAATGGGAAAATATGGCCTCCAGGAGTTGTGGATTTGTAGTGTAGGCACCAAGCCCCAGGGATAACCCTGGAGGCAAAAAAAAAATTGTTTATTTATTAGATAGAGACAGAGAAATTGAGAGGGAAAGGGGAGAGAGAGAGAGAGAGAGAGAGAGAGAGGGAGAGAGACAGAGAGATACCTGCAGACCTGCTTCACCACTCGCAAAGCTCTCCCCCTGCAGGTGGGAACTAGGGTCTCAAACCCGGGGTCCTTCTGCACTGTAATGTGTGCACTCAATCAGGTACGCCCCCACCCAGCCCCAAAGAGGCTCTCTTTTTTTAATTAATTAATTAATTAATTAATTTTTATTTTTGTTGTATTTATTTAGTCTCTTTTGTTGCCCTTATTGTTTCGTTGTTGTAGTTATTATTTTTGTTGTTATTATTGTCGTTGTTGTTGGATAGGACAGAAAGAAATGGAGAGAGGAGGGGAAGACTGAGAGGGGGAGAGAAAGACAGACACCTGCAGACCTGCTTCACTGCCTGTGAAGTGACTCCCCTGCAGGTGGGGAGCTGGGGGCTCCCACCTCCCCAGGATCCTTATGCCGGTCCTTGCGCTTTGCGCCACGTGCGCTTAACCCGCTGCGCTACCGCCCGACTCCCCTCAAAGAGGCTCTTTTAGGAGAGTGGTTGGTAAGAAGACAGCCACACAGCAGTTTTGGGGGACAGCAGCTTTAGGGGTGAGTAGGAGGGCCAGGCTGGCGGGAGGGAGCAGGGTCCCTTCACCTTGTAGGTGTTCAGGTTTAGGTCTGGGCCCCATGGGCAGCCAGCAGACCCCTTGTCCTCAGGCTGGTACCCTTGACCCCAAATCCCAGGACCTAACAGGACCTGGGGCCCCTGTGGAGAGACAGAAAGCTGCCAAGCCCGATGGCCGGGGGTTCACAGAGGGGTTGGACAGACAGGGCGGCCCTGATAATTTCTGGGCCTGGGGTCATTTTTTGAACACTTGGCCTCTCTGTAGTCCCAGCGCAGGAAAAAGAGCAGTCTGTCTGGGTAGGGGGAAGGGACAGGGGAAGAACTGGACAGAGGCAGCCACTGCCCCGTGGAGGGCCTGAGGGTGAGGTCAGCAGAACGAGGATGTGCCCCGGGGCAGGGAGCTGGTCTGCTCATGTTGTGGAGGGTCTGAGGAGGGGGCTCCTTTAAGGCCAGGTCACCGTTGTTGGGCTCCAGGCCCCAGGGAAAGAGCCTGGTCCTCAGAGTGCGGGAAGTCCCCGGCCGGCCGGTGGAACTAATCGGCCTCCCCACCCTTGGAGCAGCTGGAAAATGACTCATAGAAACCACAGGCCGGTGTGTGGGTGAGTGTGTGTGTGCCTGGGGGCAACAGAGGGAGCTGGGGGCAGTGTGTGAGGGGGAGTGACACGTCCCGGGTAGGAGAGACAGCATAATGCTTGGGCAAAGACTCTCATGCCTGAGCTCCCAGGTCCAGTCCTCAGCACCACCAAAAGTCAGAGTTGAACAGTGCTCTGGTTACAGGGGGAAAATAAAAGTTTAAAAGTCAAGTCTTGCAGAAAACTCTGCCGAGCTTCTGAGCTGTAAGCCCAGCGCCGACAGAGCCCAACACGAGGCCCCATGAGGCCTGAGCTGGGTGTGCCGGACAGCTGCTCAAATGCAGAGTTCAGGGGCTGAGCCCCAGGCCTCTGGTCTGCCCTCTGAAGAGAGACACAAGGAGGCTGGGCCAGCGGCCGTTGAGCTGCCCGCAGGACTGGAGGGAGGTGACTTGAAGCAGCAGCATGTATGTACATTTGGCACCTGGGAGCTGTGTTCAGATCTCGGCCTGGCCACTTGCGGCAATGACCAATGTGAAACCCTTGGAAGGGTCCCTGGCAAACAGTCAGCTCCAGCTAATCCCACCCATGACTCCTTCCACCTAGACTAGGCCTTAAGCTTCCACCTGGTGGTCTGTGCATGTCAGCACCGTCACGAGGCACTGAGATTTGGGAAGGAAAGGCTCAGAGGGCTGAGGGGCGAGCCAGCAGGGGTGAGGGAGAGGAGCACAGTTCACTGCTGGCTCCTTCCTTCCTTCCTTCCTTCCTTCCTTCCTTCCTTCCTTCCTTCCTTCCTCCCTTTCTTTCATCCTTCCTTCCTCTCTCCCTCCCTTCCTCTCTTTTGCCTCCAGGGTTATTGCTGGGGCTCAGTGCTGGAACTATGAATCCACAGCTCCTGGAGGCCATTTTTTCCCATTTTATTGGCTAGGACAGAGAGAAATTGAGAGAGGACAGGGAGATAGAAAGGGAAAGAGAGAGAGAGAGAGAGAAAGAGAGAGAGAGAGAGAGAGCTGCAGACCTGCTTTGCCACTTGTGAAGTCACCCCCTTGCAAGTGGGGAGCCGGGGGCTCAAACTCGGACCGTTGCGTGGCTCCTTGAGATGCACTGGGTTTAGTTTAGTTTCTTTCTTTTTCTTTTAAGTATTTTTATTATCTTTATTTATATATTGGATAGAGATAGCCAGAAATTGAGAGGGAGCAGGGGATAGTGAGGGAGAGAGACAGAGAGACATCTGCAGCCCTGCTTCACACTTGTGAAGCTTCCCCTCTGCAGGTGGGGACCAGGGACTCGAACCCGGGTGCTTGTGCATTCTAACATATGCACTCAACCAGGTGTGCCACCACCGCCCCCTGTCCCCCCCGTCCCGCCCCGTTAGTTTCTAGCTCTTCGGAGCCCTTTGCAACCAGAGACACTCGGGCTGGAGGGAAAGGGTCTGGGTCAGAAGAGGAGGCAGGTTGGGGAAGACTCGGGGGTTGGCAGAGGTTGAGGGTGCATTCAAATACCAGCCTTGGCACATGGAGAGAAAAACAAATGTGGCCAACACTGCCATCCTTACCCACACACACACACACACACACACACACACACACACACACACACACACACACACACCTGGGGGGGACAGAGACCCAAATTACCAGAATGGTTGAATCATGTGTCAAAAAAGGGAAGTTTGTTTTGACCCAGTGAACCCAATGTGGAAAATGCCGCCACCACTAACCTGTCACCGGCCCGAGAGCTTTCTCAGCTGCTGATCCCGGTCACTCCTGGGTGTCTGGGCTCCCACCTGCAGATCCCTGGAGCAGACTTCCTCTGAAGAGAGTGTGAGTGAGAGCAGGGCCACCCGGTGTGGCTTCTTCTGGGACCCTGGCTTGCCAAGCTGGAGTCCTCACTGCTGGCAGAGAAACGACAGTCACCCCATCTTTTCAGGCCCCCTCCCCCTGCAAACACCAGCTGAGAAAAAGCCACAAGGAGCGGGGAGGGGGCCGTGGGGCCCGGCCTCCACTCTTGGAGCTGGCCACAGTAAGCAGTAGGCCGCTGGGACGCCTGCGATGCTCCGAGCAGGGTAAGCAAAGCTGGATTTGCCCCAGGACAGGACTAAGGCTGAGTCCTCATTGCAGCTGGAGTCTGGGGAGTATTCTCCATGGACCAGGAGCAGCTCTGGGTGATTTTGTCCCAGTCCACAGGGAAAACAGCACCAGGCTCCGGTGGCCCCCAGTGGCTTTACAGTGATGACAGGCTTGGCTGACCAGAGGGTGGGTCCTGGGGCCTGAGGAAGACGGCTCAACTACCTGACACTCCGGTTTTGTACGTAGGTAATCAAGTCATCTGTAAAGAACTGTATTTCTTTTTATTTTTAAAATTGTTTTATAATCTTTATTTATTTATTGAATACAGACAGCCAGAAATTGAGAAGGAAGGGGAGATAGAGAGGGAGAGAGACAGAGAGACACCCACAGCCCTGCTACACCACTCGTGAAGCTTTCTCCCTGTAGGTGGGGGCCAGGGTCTTGAACCCGGGTCCTTGTGCACTGTGATGTGAGTTCTTAACCAGGTGCGCCACTGCCAACCCTGAAGGACTTGTATTTCTTCCTTCCAATTGCCACCCTCTTCCTTTCCGCTCTCGCCTGACTGCCTGATCAGCTAGGATTCCCAGAGCAGTGCTGAGGAAGGATGCTTCTTCTTCTAGCGTTTGCCCTTCTTCCGCAGCCAGTCAACAGCGTCAGGTTGAAAGCTGTCAGGAGCTGCTTGTTGCTGGCTTTGAAAGTGACTGGGATCCATGTGGATTCAGTCGGCTAGGAAGGATCGTCAGTTTCCCCAATGAATGGGGACTCACGGGGTGCACCACGAAAAGGTCTATCCAATGCATCCCAAAGGAATGCATTGAGGAAGGATGAGAACTGGCAGCTCTTTTTTCTCTCCCTGTCAGGTACTGTGCCGGATACAGGTTGTCCTTGTTAGTTTTGCTAATTGTCTTTATCAGTTGACGAAGACTGGCTGCCCCGTTACCGTTGGCTGAGAGTTTGTACCACAACTGGGTGCTGGATTTTCTTAAATGCTCATCTTTTAAAATTTATTTTTATTTGTTTAAGTTCATCTTTTCATGGGGTCATGGGACTCCTTTTCTTTAGCCTGCTGACAGGGTGGACTGCACTGATTGAGTTTCTAGTGTTGAATCTGCCGTGCACACCTGTCTAGTGCTGGATCTGCTGTGCACACCTGTCTAGTGCTGGATCTGCCATGCACACCTGTCTAGTGCTGAATCTGCTGTGCACACCTGTCTAGTGCTGGATCTGCTGTGCACACCTGTCTAGTGCTGAATCTGCCATGCACACCTGTCTAGTGCTGAATCTGCCGTGCACACATGTCTAGTGCTGAATCTGCCGTGCACACCTGTCTAGTGTTGGATCTGCCGTGAACACCTGTCTAGTGCTGGATCTGCCGTGCACACCTGTCTAGTGTTGAATCTGCCGTGAACACCTGTCTAGTGCTGGATCTGCCGTGCACACCTGTCTAGTGTTGAATCTGCCGTGCACACCTGTCTAGTGCTGGATCTGCTGTGCACACCTGTCTAGTGTTGGATCTGCCGTGCACACCTGTTTAGTGTTGAATCATCCGTGCACACCTGTCTAGTGCTGAATCTGCCATGCACACCTGTCTAGTGTTGGATCTGTAGTGCACACCTGTCTAGTGCTGGATCTGCCATGCACACCTGTCTAGTGTTGAATCTGCAGTGCACACCTGTCTAGTGTTGGATCTGCAGTGCACACCTGTCTAGTGTTGGATCTGCTGTGCACACCTGTCTAGTGTTGGATCTGCCGTGCACACCTGTCTAGTGCTGGATCTGCCGTGCACACCTGTCTAGTGCTGGATCTGCCGTGCACACCTGTCATAAACGCCACGCATTTGGCTGTAGTATAGGATCCCTCAAAACACAGCTGGAGTGGCCAGGGAAGTGGCTCCGTGAGTGAAGTGCAGGGCTCACATGTGTGAAAGCCCAGGCTCAATTCCTGCTACCACTTAAGCCAGAGATGTGCTCTATTTCTCTTCCCACACCCCACCCCTCTTTAAAATAAGTCAATAAACAAATCTTTAAAAAAGCAGGAGCTGGGTGCTGGTGCACCTGATTAAGCACACATAGTGCTCAGTGAAGGATCAGTGCAAGGATCCGGGTTCGAGTCCCCAGATCCCCACCTGCAAGGAGGATGCTTCACAAATCTCTCTATCTCCCCCTCTTCTCTCAATTTCTCGCTGTTCTATCCAATAACATGAAAAAAAATGGTTGTTGGGAGCAGTGGATTCATAGTGTCGGCACCAAACTCCAGCGATAACCCTGGAGGCAAAAAAGAAAAGAAAAGAAAAGAAAAGAAAAGAAAAGAAAAGAAAAGAAAAGAAAAAGAAAGAGGATTTAAAAATAAATCATATAATACCACTAGATTTAACTAGCTAATGTTTCACTGAGATCCACCAGGATTTAAAAGCTGTGCAGTTTACAGGAGGGAAGGATTTGACATGGGCACAGCTCATGAGATCAAAGCCCAGGGTGGCTTTTCCGACTCTGCCGTGTGAGCAAGCTTATGAAAAAGAAGTTAACATCTTGAGATGAATAAACATGGCGGGTGTCTAGGCCAGCGAGAAAGGCTTCTGTCTGTCGTCAGACTAGACCTGAAAGTGAGTGTTTGAGTCTGGCAGTCCCGAGAGACAGCTCAGGCCCCCCAGCCCAGCGCCTGCAGTGGGGTCCCTTCAGACAGTGGGGCCCAAACTGCCTCCCCCACTCGTGGCCCTTCCTCCCCTCGCCCTCCAAGCCCCCTGCCAGACTTCCGTTTCCAGAGTTTCCGCTGTGGCTTCTCACATATTAACTGGGCTCTGGCCCCGGTGCCTGGGGCACTGGGCTTTAGCCTTGGCCGAGTCTCTCACTCTCTAAATTTATCTTATTTGCTTCCCTATTTATTCCCTGCCTCCTCCCCCTGGAATGCAGGCACAGTGGAGACAGGGACTTTGGCTCCTGCTAGCCTTGGCTCTAAGACCAGAAGCTGGAGCAAAGCCAATGTTCAGGAAACGTTTGCTATGTGAGTGAATGTGTGATCTAGGCTAGCCATTATTATTATTAATCTTTATTTATTGGATAGAGACAGAGAGAAATTGAGAGGAAAGGGGAGAGAAGAAGAGAGACAGAGAGACACCTGCAGCCCTGCTTCACCACTTGTGAAGCTTCCCTCCTATAGATGGGGACGGGGGGCTTGAACTCGGGTTCTTGTGCTCTGTAACATGTGCGCTCAACCAGGTGCACCACCACCTGGCCCCGGCAAGCTGCTATTCTTCTCTGGGCTTCAGGGTCCCTGTCTGCTAGAACAGGAGTTGAACTTGTGTTTTTTTATTTCTTTTTCTTTTTTTTTTTTTGCCTCCAGAATTATCATTGGGCCTTGGTCAAGCCTGCACTATAAATCCACTGCTCCTGGAGGCCATCTTTTTTCAATTGTTGCTGTTATTGTTGTTGGGTAGGAGAGAGAGAGATTGAGAGAGGAGGCGAAGACAGAGAGGGGGAGAGAAAGACAGACACCTGCAGACCTGCTTCACCGCTTGTAAAGTGACCCCCCTGCAGATGGGGAGCTGGGGGCTCAAACCGGGATCCTTGAGCCGTGTTGTTAAAATTTTTCGGAGGCTCTTGCCGGGCGGGTAGCTTCATGGGCGGGTAACAGAGACGCGGAGACAACGGCTGGGCAGGGAAGCTGTATTTCTTTATTCAGGAACAACGATTCATAAACTAAGACAAACTAATCACCAAACAGAACTCTGCTGTCTCTTTGCGGCGGCACAAGCACTCTCTCTGACTCTCCAACTCAGGAACCCTCTCCAACTCTCGAACTCTGAAACTCTGGCCGGGTCCCTAGGGGCGGGGCCAAGCGGGCCCGCGAAATTAACTGGACTGATCTAATTCTCTCAGTGGGGGAGAACTAGAACCCAATGTAAAGCATACAACAATTCCCCCCTTTCTTTTCAACTAAATGGCTACAGTATCAAGGGTGTGGGGTGAACAGAAACATATATCATACAGGCATTTTTAAAAAAGAAACTGGCACAAACATGGAGAAACATGCAAGCAAATAACAAGAACCAGCGTGCTGCCAAGGGAAGGCCTGAGGGGGCAATATCTGTCTCTGTGGGCTAAACTTTATCAGCTTAAAAAAAACATTTCTTGCCTCTGGGGGGCTACTTGCCTCGACAGACATTTGTATGGGGGCAGGGAACGGCCTAGAGTCCCAAAGGCAGCTGGCTGCAATTTACTTACTATGAAACAAAGCTTGTTATTAGCGTATCTACTGTGCGATCCAACGTTTCTAATAGAGAAGGAATTTGAGACTTTTACATAGCAACAACGTCTTTTAACCTTTTGTTACACCCATTCAAGATGGAGTCAGGAAAGGAAACCTCAGGCATGAGAATAATTAGCATAGCCATTGTGCGATCTACCATTTCTAATAGAGAAGGTAATGGAGAGTTTTACATATCAACAAGTCTATTTAACCTTTTGTTTAGACCAACTTAGTTAAAATATATTGATTGTTAACTAATTTTTACCTTAGACTTTAAATGTAAGTTAATTTTATCTTTATGAGAATTACGTTGAAAACCTTTTTCATTTAATTTGACTAGTAAGAATTTAGCCTTAAAGTTACTGTTTACCAAACTTTAAACATATACATAAACATGGTCATTAATACACAAGGAGAGAAACCTTTGTTATGAAGACATGTCATTTTAAACACGAATTTAAATCTGTACTGTCTTAGTGGTTGGGGGGGGGGGTTTCACCATCCGGAGGTGGCTTCACGCGCAGCTTCACTTTTAGGAATTGCAGGTTGTGATCTCTGCACAAATCTATGCGTACTCCAGCTTGTCTGCCTTCAGACCGGACCGGCAGCTGGAGATCTCGTGTGCCCAGTTTCGGCAGGGAGCCTGGGGGTCCGGGAGGCCCGGGATGGTTCCAGAATTCATAGAAAGAGGGCAGGCAGGCCAGTTTTGTAGAAGGCGTGGGCCTAGGTGCCCAGGGGTGGCGGCCATGATAGGCCGCTGCGGCCCTGCCCCATGGCCCTGACATGTCTGCTGCCCTGTTCGCAGTGGCTGAGTAGTGTGGAGGGATCACGTGTCCAGTGCCCTGCGCCACGCGGTGGAGAGCCGGCTCCTGTGGGCTGGCCTCGGGCTCTTGCGTGTTGGCATCGGGCTCCAGCATGTTGGCATCAGGCTCCTGGGGCTCTTGTGTGCTGGTGTCGGCCTCCTGCGGGCTGCGGGGCTGCGGGGCTGCTGGCGCGGTGCGCGGGGTTGTCTGGGCGCAGCCGGCTGGCTGGCTGTTTAACCAGGTGGAAACAGCAGCTCCGCGCCTCGCCTCCCGCCCGCTGGCTATTCCCGCTGGCTGTTCTGAGTTCACCCGAGCAAGTGGAAACCAGAGTGGTCCAGACATAAATGTTCCAGAAACAGCAAAACAGTCTCGTGAAGAAAGAGCAGAGGCCTTTGGAGATCTCTTCACAAGCAGAAGAGAAGGCCATAGTGCATAGGTAGCCAAATTGTCTTTACTTATCTGAGAGATGCGCAGGTCAGGTCCACGTGGGCGCCATTTGTTGTTAAAATTTCGGATGGCTCTTGCTGGGCGGGTTAGCTTCACGGCGGTGAACAGAGATGACCAGACACACGGCTGGGCAGGGAAGCTGTATTTCTTTATTCAGGAACAACGATTCATAAACTAAGACAAACTAATCACCAAACAGAACTCTGCTGTCTCTTTGCGGCGGCACAAGCACTCTCTCTGACTCCAACTCAGGAACCCTCTCCAACTCTCGAACTCTGAAACTCTGGCCGGGTCCCTAGGGGCAGGGCCAAGCGGGCCTGCGAAATTAACTGGACTGATCTAATTCTCTCCGTGGGGGAGAACTAGAACCCAGTGTAAAGCATACAACAGAGCCGGTCTGTGCGCTTTGCACTATGTGCGCTTAACCCTCTGCGCTACCCTCACCCCCTTCATGGGTCTCTTGAGTCTTCACAGATTCAGTGTGCACCACGAGCCCCCAGCCCCCACCCCCAGCCACCATGTCCTAGGAGCGAGCTGGGGTGGAAGCTGGGGCTGTTCCCCGGCTGGTGGAGATGGGCTTAAGGTGTTGAGGAGAGGGGCTTGAGGCCCCTCTGTAAGCTCCTTGGAGATCAGCCAATGTGTTGTCTGACCCACGCTGTGGGGTGTTATCAGTGAAG